>NC_132885.1:19837507-20142699 GCF_030463535.1 Salminus brasiliensis
TGCTTACCGAGGCGGTGCCGGTCCACGGCCGTGGCAACTTTCCCACCTTGGAGGTCCGGCTGAAGGACATTGTGCAGATGGTGCGTAACCGTCTGGAGCAGAGGGGCATTCAGGTCAAAGACATCCGCCTAAATGGCTCCACAGCCAGCCACGTCCTAGTGAAAGACATCGGTTGGAGCTACAAAGATCTGGACATTATCTTCAGAGTTGACCTTCCCCAGGAAGCACAGTTCCAGCTCATCAAAGATGTGGTGCTGGGTACTTTGTTGGACTTCCTGCCAGAGGGGGTGAACAAGGAGAAAATCACACCCATGACCCTGAAGGAGGCTTACGTGCAGAAACTGGTGAAGGTCTACACCGAGCAAGACCGCTGGTCCCTCATCTCCCTGTCCAACAACAACGGTCGCAACGTGGAGCTCAAGTTTGTGGACTCGATCCGCAGGCAGTTCGAGTTCAGTGTGGACTCCTTCCAGATCATTCTGGACTCCCTGCTGTCGTATTATGACTTCTCAGAAAACCCCATGTCTCAGCATTTTCATCCCACTGTGGTTGGGGAGAGTGTGTACGGAGACTTTGCTGTTGCTCTGGACCACCTCAGGAACAAGCTGATAGCCACCAAAAGGCCCGAGGAGATCCGTGGCGGTGGGTTGCTGAAATACTGTAACCTCCTGGTGAGGGACTTTAGGCCCACGGATGAGGAGGAGTTCAAAGCCCTGGAGCGTTACATGTGCTCTCGGTTTTTCATCGATTTTCCTGACATTGGCGAACAGCAGAGGAAACTGGAGGCCTACCTGCAGAGTCACTTTGTGGGCGAAGAGAAGAGCAAGTATGACTACCTCATGATCCTGCGACGGGTCGTGAATGAGAGCACAGTGTGCCTCATGGGACACGAAAGGAGGCAGACGCTCAACCTCATCTCACTCACAGCTTTCCGGGTGCTGGCCGAACAGAATGCCATACCGGACGCGTCCAGTGTCACCTGTTACTACCAGCCGGCCCCTTATGTCAGAGACTTAAACTTTAGTAACTATTATGTGGCCTCGTGTAACCAGTCCATTCCAACATGGCTGCCGTGTAACTAAGACACTCGACAGAAGATGCTTCGTCGTCAGGGGGAGGATAATGATTAGAAAGGCTGGCTTTTGGGCCGTAACTTTTCCCCTGCAAGCATAAAATATACATTTAAAAAGGACTGTTTGCTTTTTGTGTTTTTCCCTTCCTTTTTTTTTTTTTCTTTTTTTTTGGGGGGGAGCTTATTTCTTATCTGCAGAAGGGTCGAGACCTTTGGCTCCAAAGTGATATATTTTTAGTGCTTAGATTACATTTCCTTATACTGATGGTTCTCCTTTAAATTTGGTTTGTTGCTTATATTTGTGTCTCTGATCAGAGTAATGCAGGCCTAAATTCTTATTGTGCCTTAATGCCTCCCTAACACAGATGGTGAAAGTTAAAATAAAAAAACAAAAAAATCTTGAATATTCAGGGGAAAAAAAAAGTTTGAGGAACAGTGTTGATCATGTTCTTGTGATAAAAAGTAAAGGAAAAATATGGAAAAAAAGCTAAAAACTGTTGTGTAAATTGGGGAAAAAAAAATACAAAAGTCTTTTGGGGAGAAAAACATGAGCACAGGCTTGAACAGCAAATTCCAAAGTGCTATAATGAGGGTTTTTGTGTGCTTTTTTTTTTTTTTTTTTTTCTTCCCCCATTCCTCCCCCTTTTTAACCACTGGTAAACTGCTAATATCTTTAATAGCCTTGGGCTTAATGAGCATTTTTAACTCTTCCTGTTGCTCAGCTAATCCCAATCAGTTCTAGTGGGGTGAAGGAAGCTGCACGCTTCTGCTCTAATGGTTACAGATATGAAAGCGTTGTTGTGAACATGCCATTCATGGTGTACTTCAGTCTCCTGCATCCTTTACTGGGTATTTTTAGTGTTCTCCAGTACATGCTTTCGACCGCTATACATGTGCCATCTGTAAACTCGGTCAGGCATGCATTTGTGCAGTTGCTGTAACTTCTGAGTCCCGCCAAGTCACTAAACATGGTAATAGCATGTTGTACAGAAGGACAGTTCCTCCTTAAGGTTCAGGAACAACGTTTCTGTGCTTGAAATGGGCTGTGTAAAATGAGGGAAGGTTTTGGCTACGTCTGCTACAGTGAGGATAGGTCTAACTTTGAATGAATGGCCTGAGCATGGAAGTCTGTTTTAAATGAACACTGAGGGAGGGAGAGCGTGCGAGTGTGTAAGAGTGAGCAAGTTTGTCCCTTCCCTTAAAAGGATAAGGCATTAGGTGTTCAGTCCTTGAGTCTATCGTGATCCTTAGCAGGCTTTGCATCGCTGTGTAACGAGACTCCACGCCGGTGTCACACCACTCTAAATTTATCTGGTGAGGTGCACGAGTTGAAGGGGGTGGGAATATGGGAATATGCCTACGCTGGTGCTGGTAGGACAGGCTTTCTGCTGTGACGACCACCTTACATGTGCGTGTGTCACATTCCTCCTCATGTGAGGCGTGATCTCCTACGCTGGGCACCCTTGTCTGGTCAAGAAGAGGAAGAGCTGAGGCAGGGCCTCTTCGTGGAAATGTGCTCCCTTCCAATTCTGGATTTCACTGCGGATGTGATTGATGTTTCACACTCAATTTTGATCCAGATTAAGAGTCAGTGTCTCTCACACTCCATTCTGATTTAGAGCTCCTCCCGTCACATTTAGTCTTCCGTGGAGCTCCCACCCAGACAGGTTATCAGTGTCAACTGCCCGAGCTCTGTATTTCAAACTGTTACATTTCTGTGACCCAGGACGGAAGTTGACAGCAGCAAGGACTTGGCTGTCCAGATTCTACTGCCTGCCTGCACTCACTCAGCACATGGAGAGAAATGGTGGAGATCCCTCTGGCTGCCCTTATGTAATGGCTAGCAGCTGCCCCAGTGGCCCTTACCAAGGCTTTTCCTATCCCCTCTTTCTGCTCGCTCTGTGTGCACACACACAGCTGCTGCCGGTTCAGCATGTACAGGCACACTAGCACACGCTCCGATAACCTGGAGAGCAGGGCTCGGCCTCTTATCTGCCTCTCACACAGACTTTGGGAGGGAGGAGGGGGTGGGTCACAGTAGCCCTCTGCAGGCCCTGGTCACACCCCTGGGTCAGAGCATTTTGAACCTGGGTTTGTCTCTTCCCTTTTTTTTTCTCTCCCCTCCCCTTTGCTAGCTGCTATCAGTTATTGTTTGTGTGTAGAAATGTAGACTGTGGACCAGTGTTTGAACCAGCAACGAAACACAAGTGCCTTAACTTGGTGGCAGTTTGTTTTGAGTGTGTGGAAAAAGCATTGACCGAATGACCACATTTTTGTAGTTCTGTGTATCGTTATTACTCTTTCTTTTTTTTATTATTTTTCATTTATTATTACTTTCCAAATATGCCGCTTTTCCTACTTTTTTTTTTGTCTTGTCAGAGTGAAGGGGTTTGGAACAAGTGACCTTCTGGAGCTAGGTTCATTTGGTGTATTTTTATTTTTATTATTTTTTTTTCTCTCTCTCGTCTCGTTGCGGTCAGCCCTCACATCCTGCTACCCTGCTTTTCTCAAACCTAGTTGTCTAGTCATTCCAGTAATGGTTGCTTTTGAGGTTTGTGCGTTAACACCCCCATCACCTCCCACCCCACCACCAGAGCGGAGCATAAAGGGTTGTGCCGTTATTGTCATATCCGAGGATGAATGACTCAAACAGCCCAGAGAATAGATGCACTTTAAAAGTCCTTCTAAACCAGGTAGCTGGTAGCAGGTAGTGTAAGCATATAAGCTCTAAATGAGACACGAGGCAGCGGCTGGCTGACTAGATCTCAGGGAGATGGGATGTTTGTGGGTTTTCTTTTGACTTTAACCTGTGGCTTGTACCCTACATCTTTTAGTGTGACCCAGGATATGCATTTAGAGTATGTTTGTCCTGTCTGCATTTCTGCTTTCAGCAGTTGGTGATCAGTGGTTTTGGTCTCCTTATGGGAGGCCTGATGGATTGTTGGCCAGGTTCTGCAAATTAAGGTTGTCATGTGTTGTCCCAAAAAAAAAAAAAAAAAAAACCCCAAAAACAGCTGTAGGATATGTTTGAGAATGCTGACATTGTGTAGATAGCAACCCTGCTGTAGCTTGTAATGATCTGCTCATGACTAGCTCCTAAATCGGTGGTTCCCAACCTTGGTCTTGGGTTGATCTGCACCCTGCATATTTCGGTAGGGGGGGGGGGTCCAACTAATCAGTAAATCACTAATCTGTATCAAGCCCTTGCTGTGTTGGAATGGTGAATGGGAAAGACTAAAATGTGTATAGGACTGGGAGGTACTCCAGGACCAGGGTTGAGAACTTGTGACCTAGACAGAGCCTAACATGATCTAGGTTTATAGGTGCAATGTTTCTTGTAAATAGGGAGGAGTTTGAAACTTGCAGTTAAGTGGTTGTTTTATAGTAATGCAGATGTGTTTTTGTTCTTTCAAACCCCCCCTCCTTCTCCCTCCCCAGCTGTAATTCCAAATGAAATTCCCAATTCTGACATTCTTCTTCCTGTCTGTGGATGAAAGATGGTTTTGAGCTTTGCTTGTATGTTGCACTACAGCTCTGAATGCATAACTGTGTCTGTGTCTGTATTTGTCTAGTGTTTTGCTGGGCTCGGACGGGGGTCTAAAGTGCGAGTTTTGCTGATGCTGGAGGGCCTTTATTTTAATAGCTCCAATGCTACAGTGCGGGAGAATTGCAGTAGATGCTGTTTACATTTTGTTTCTATCTGCTGTTTGTCTGACGAAGCCAATGATTGTGAGTTGAAAAGGTTAATATATGGAAGTGTTGCACTATATATTCTTTTGAATTTCATTGGAAAGATCTTATTTGTCAGTTTGGTGATTTGAGGACTATGAAGATATTTCCTTATACCATAGCCCCGTTTTCTTTTTCTTTTTTTTTTCCTTTTGTTTTTTCAGCACTTTTACCTCACTTTAAATTTCCTTTGGATGGAACTGAACATTGGGAAATGTGTATGTGAAGAGGGGAAAGAAATAAAGTATTGAACCCCACACCTCTTGCTGCTTGTATTTCTTTCATGCCAGAGGGGGAGAGGTTTATTTAAATGCTACATTGGTGTACCATTAAATAAGCCATTAAAAACAATTTGCCTAATTCTTTTATTTAGTGTCTTGTACTCAATACTCTACATCCCCTGGGGCGAACACAGAAATTTACATATTTCTCTTATTGTCTTTCTGCTTTCAAAAGTGCCAGTTTCTTTAAAGCTGGGGTCCAAATTCCCCAAAAAGAGGCTCTATTGGTCCAATTCTTCCACATGACCTTTTAATGCAGATAATAACTGCAAATTAATTTAAATAAATGTTTATTGGACACATGCTGCTTGGTCTCTGAGATGAGTGAGCTATAGATAACAGTTTGTGAACTGGCTGGTGTATTTAGGTCATAGTTTTGGTGGTAGTCCCTGGTTCCAAGCCCTTAAAGTCACGTTTCTGGAACAATGCCTTCCTGTTTGTGCCACATCAGAACGTTTAAGCATTCCTTCTTGCACTCAGCGGTTACTCATCATGGCCTTGCATCCCCCCCTTCCCCCCCCTTGGCGCACTCCAGCAGAGCTACGTGTCAGCACCCTGCTACAGATGGGCGCTCTGGGTTGGTACGGTATTGAGCCATGCCTCAGTCTTTTGGCAAAAGCTGGTAAACTTTTGAGGAATTCTTAAATTCCTCAATTCAATTCCTGAATCTGGTATGAATCATATGATGCACACACCTTCATATACGCTCCATGGATATAAGCACTGCTCATTTATGGTTTCTTCTTAAATCAATGATGCAGTTTATCATGCCTTTTGTTGGTGTACCTGTCTCCTCTGTTCTCTACAGGACGTTAAATGATCACCACCCACCTCCTACACAACTCCTCCCAAAGAGTATTGAATGGAACACCCATATTTCAGAGAAGATGTTGGCACTGTGTCAATAGGTTCTTGTTTCTCTTCTGAGTCCTATTGTATTGGCAGTACGTCTATTATTGTCCCAACTGACACTAGATGAGTTGTGCGTGTGTGTGCATTTGCACGTCAGTGTTTGCAATGGGTGCTCCTTTAAGTTGCTGAATGCATCTATTAGAAGGGGTGTCCCCAAACTTTTGGACCTATAGTGTAGAATTGTAGCTTGCCTGTGTAAATGGTCTAACAATTTGCTTCATTTCCATTGAAACTGAAGCAATCGTAACAGTCGCCACCAGATCAGATCAGTCTATCAGATGTTTAATCAATGTGCAATGAATCTGCCAATGGGAACAGCTGCAGGACGTCGGACTGGTTTGAGGCGGGGTGACATTACTCAATAGTGTTGCTGCTAACTGGGAAAGTAACCGTTCAGGGACTTCGCTTGAAGAGGAGCATGTCACAGCAGGAGCTGACAGTTGTGGTGTTCTCCTGTTTGTGGGATGAGCTGTTCAGAGATGTTCTCCCACTGCAAACAGTTGAGATTTCACAAGGACGTTGTGCACGAAGACTTCTCTAATGGTGTGGGAACGTTACTACAGATTTCCATCTTGATTTCCATTCTGCAGTTCACGGTAATACACCCCCCCCAAGCTTTGTCAGACGGGAATTTGTATTTTTTATGGCCTCTGACTCAACGACTGGAGGAATAGCTGCTCGAAAAAAGCTGTTTGGAGAAAGTGAGCAGAGCTTGTACTGGCTCTGTTGTGGCTCCTGTGTGATATCTGTTCCTGTAAGTGTTAAATCTGCAGTGTTGTCCCTCCCTCGGATCTTTTTTGTTCTCCCCCAGTAAAACGTGAGCTCACATGGACCTCTGATCATTGTGGAGAATGGAGATTTCCAAACTCCCCATATGTTACATGTTTATGTGGACGGCAGGTGCGTGGGGATCAGAGGGCTCGGGCAGTCAAAACACGGCCAGGCCAGTGAGAGGACAACAATCAGGCAACAAAGCCCTATTTCTGGAAAATTGCTGAAAGACATATGCTGAGGGAGACAATGAAAACACCACACAGCAGAATGCGAGCGTGAGCGAGAGAGGCAGAGACAATCCTGAGAGCATCCTCCCACTCCATTCATCTGATCACCACATATTTTAGGTTATTCACTTCTTCTGCAGGACATCAATCACTTTATAGCTCTTTTTCCTGAAATAGATAGGGCATGTAACGGCACATGGCACTACCACACAGAGGGCAGGCTCAGGTATTTTCAGGTTTAGGTATCGGCTATAGTGTTGTTGCAGGATGTTACGTGGGAGTGACGGGAGTAAGAGGTGAAACCTGATATTATTATATACCTGATATTATTATTATTATTATTATTAATGGTTAATATTTTTTCTCTCCACCCGCTGACGCCTGCTGACATAACCAGAGCTCAGACATCATGCCTGATATATATGTCATTCAGAACCCACAACTTACAGCCATAACATTAAAACCACTGACCGGTGAAGTGAATAACACAGATTACCTCATTATAGTGGCACTTTTGTGGTACTGTGGTACATACACATTAGGCAGTCAGTAAACAGTCAGTGTAAGTGTAAGGATCTCAGCCCCTTTGACAAGAGCCAAATTGTGATGGATCGGCAATCTCCAGGGGTTAGAACATCTCCAGCACATCAGGCAGGTCTTGTGGAGTTCTCCAAGGAAAGACAACTATTGAAGCAGTGACAGGGCCATGGGTGAGGCTGAGGCTCAATGATGAGCATTAGGAGTGAAGGTTAATCCTACACTACTATGTCCAAATGTTTGTGGACACCCACTCTAAAGAATGCATTCGGCTACTTTGAGTTGCACCATTGTTGACACAGATGCGTTCTTGCCTTGGCTCATCACTCATGCAGGCCTTAACAGGTTTGTGTCCTTCACCCTTCACCCTCAAATGAAGCAGATAAAAAAAAACAGTTGGTACAAGCTTGGCTTGGCTTGGCTAGCTGCGATATTGACTCATCTCATTGACACTGCTTTTATAAGACAGGTACGTTGTAGGCAGTGTTGATGTCCCGAATGTATTTTTTTAACATTTGAAGCAGCCTTTCACCAGATTCTCCACACGTTGGATGGCGATTCCCATGACGAAGAATGCTTGGAAAAAGGTTATCGCATTCATCATGCTCAAAGCCAGAAAACATGCTGTGACTCAGTGGCTTGTAGATGTAACTGCAACCAGAGGCTAGTAAACTAATCTAAAACTTAAGGATGCTGGCTGCAGTCTCTCCAGCTGTCCATACAGCTGCAAATGCATTCAATTATGGACCTCTGAGTTCCTTTAATGACCGACTGTATTTATGTCCCTTTAAAATGATATATGAGACACTAAAATGATTGGATATGTTGTCTGTTTTGGAATGTTATTGTCCGATCCCGAACTTCCATTTTTCTTTAAAAATAACGAACCGTAAAATGAGCACCAGCAAACAAAAGATGTCCTTTTTACAACAGGAATATTCTATTTTCCTATATTAACATTATTGAAGAGGTTCCATGAACTTAATGGATGTCTGCTGTACGCTTGCAGTCAGAGGTTTACATACACTCCTCCTGGACACGAATGCCACAGCAATATTGGACTTTTAAGGATTACTTGGAAGTGTTCTTTTTCGGGGGAGGAATGACAACCTGCATATTTCATGAAATTTAAAAACAAAAGTATTTGGTGCACAAGCCTTTTTTTTTTTTTTTTTTTTCTTTCTTTTTTTTTTTTACCTCGGTTAGATGCTTTAGGTAGCCATCAACACATTTCTGAGGTTTCAACAGTTTCTCTGGCTGGATATTTCTCTGGCTGGACACTCATCCTGGCAGAATTGGTGTTCAATTAAATTAGCTGGTTTCCTGGCTCTGACCTAACTGACTGACTGACTGACTGACTCTTAAGCACAGTTTTCCATTGGGTTGAGGTCAGGAAGACCATCCCAAAAGCCTTCTTTATCCATTCTTCTCCCACCTTTGTGTGTGTTTGGGGTCATTGTCCTGTTGGATCACCCACTTGTGTCCAAGTTTCAACCATCTAACTAACTAATGGTTTGAAGTCACGCTGTAAAAATTCTGAGGTAGTCCTCCTTCTTCATTATTCCATCCACTTTCTGCAATGCACCAATTCCAAAAAACATGCCACCACTACTACTTAACTGCTTAACAGTTGGTACAGTGCTCTTGGGGTTGACTAGCTCATTGTGTCTCATCTGACCATAAAACATTCCTGCAGAAGCTTTTTTCTTCGTCCGTGTGGTCAGCTGCAAACTGTAGTCGAGCCTGGAGGTGCCTATGTTGGAGCAGGGGCTTCTTACTTGGACGGCAGCCTCCCAGTCCATGGCGATGTAAAATGTGCTTGACTGTAGACAGTGACACTGATGTTCCAGTAGCTTCCTGCTTCATGGTAGGCCTGTGCCTTGATGGTTCTTGGGTTGTTCCTGACCATTCAAGACTACACAAGACTAAAGTGGCTACACATTTCAAGAACTCGCCAACTTTGTAACTTTGTACTTTGAGTTGATGGGTTTGGAATCTGTAGATGTTTAGGAATCTGCACCAAGAAACATTCCAGACTTGTGTAACTCTACAATCATCCTTCTCAGATCTGCTCTGAGCTTTCTGGGCTTTCCCATTGCACTGTGTGTTGGATCAATCCAGTGAGTGCTGCCAAACTAACCCTTTTATGTCGGCACAGAGAAATTACCAGCTGTAGTCAATCATGATCACTAACAGGAAGTAAAGAGGCCCTACGAAGTTAAGAGTCATTTTGGAATTTGTCTTTTATACCAAAAAATAACACAAAGAATAGAAGATCCATGCTTAAACTACTCAAACACTCTACTACCCCACAGAAGGAAACATAGGCTACAGCTAACTACATGGCATCACAGCGTGAGTGTGTGCTGTTTCAGGCTGGATTTGTTACAGGATTGGATCGGATTCATTCTTTACTCCCACCCATATCCAATTAAGCATGTTCTGCTGTTACAGCCATCGACACCGGTATGCCCTCTTGACTTTCTGCCCTCAATTTCGGTAGCTATCACAAACAAAGTGACTTGCTGTCTAAAAGGCCAGGTTTGATAGCACCTGCATTTATTACAGATCACATCTGCTGCTCCAAATGGCTTCTGGGGCCAACTGAGGGTCCCTGCTTCACATAGCCAAATGCTAACAAGCTGCTCAAGCCAAATTCAGCCAAAGTCCAGGATGTCAACACCAGAGGAGATAAGGGGAAGGGTTTGAGTTCAGCATGCTCACAGGGAATGGAGGTCATGTATTCATTTTTTAGTTATAACCCACAGTCTGATATCCTCCCATAAAAGACAGAGAGCACAGTCTGCAGTGCAGTGCTGTTCTTCTTAAATTACAGGACATTGGAGTTTGAGGTGAGATTTTTGTGGTGTAACAGGCACGGCGAGAAGCCAGCCTAAGCCCTGTACTTTAATAGTCTGAGAAAGCCAGCAGCTTAAGCAAACTGGCCTTCCTTGCCAGGAAATAGGCAAGCTGCTCAAACACTAACTGGCTGCATCTCTGAAGAGGTGCCATTTATAGGAGCTCAAGGTCCTGAGAAACAGGTGATGGGTGGAGGGAGGGTGGCAGATGTTCCTGTGGCCGAAACAGAGAAGGGGAGAGGAGGGGGGATGTTGGGGAGGATGCAGATTATAATGGCGTGGAGTGTTTCCTGTCATGGTTTGTTGTCATTTCTCAGAAGAACTCATATTTCACCCCTTGTTCCCTCTCCCCCTCGCTGCACTAAACTCTAACCATCTGCATATCACACCCCATGGACCACAGCTCAGGCTCATCAGAGCTACATTCTCAAAGGCTTGCAGTGGTTCCCCTGACTCATAAATTTGGTTTGCCAAAGCATTGCATTGACTTCTCGGGAGGTTGGTTGAGATTTGGTTAAAACGTTTGGTTGTTTCTGCATGGTAACTCTCTGTGTCATGCTTTTGTATACAGTACTCCAGCAGTTTGTTGTTGCTGTACCTTACCATTTATTCTCCAGCCTTTTGATGGCTTTCATCTGAGGCCTACGGTAAAGGTCCTTTGGACTTTTCGACATGCTGCATCCATTACACGCTTCAAATACAATCGGTTGACAACAATGTCTGATCAGCATCAACATCCAAATACTCTGCATCATGTTACCTCCCCCTACCCTTCCCCACCCCATCTTTACAAAGCTGTTAGATGAAAGATCTTCAGCAGGGAAGCAGCTCATTCACAGGAACCGATAAACCTTAACAAAAAAAGGAACATGACAGTCGTCTGATTGTGTACCAGATGTGAGCTTGATAAGAAACAACTGGTGTACCTGACCCCCAGTTTGTAGCCTTCATGACTGGGCCTGCTTGGTCATCAGTTTTCATTGCCAAACTTCTGCATTCTTTCCATCCTTGCATTTCTCTAAGTTTAAACCCCAGTAACGATGCAGTACAATTCATTCAAAATGAACATTGTTTGTAGGACCAAGTAGGAGGAAAATGAGAGTGTGAGATAAGTCCTCAGGCTTATAGAAAGTGAGATTCTTTCAATATTTGAATAAAAAGAACAGCTGCTGAAACCTGAGCTCTTTCCTGCCCCGCACTGGACGGCAGCACACACAGCACGGTGGCCCTTGACTGCCCTCGCAAGTTTCAGACTTAATTTAAAGGCATTGTTTAATGTGAGCTGCAGTAAGCAGATAAGCAGATAAACATAAGCAGTGTTATTGCTGCTCCAGTATTGATCAAGGGCAGTAATCTGCTGCTCATATAAACCCCAACAGTGGAGCAAAGAGAGCCTTTTATTCATTTTATTATAGGGAGCACAAACATGAACTACAGGAAATTCTCATCATTTTCATCACTCTTGGTGTGAGCAGATGTGGGCAAAGGCCTCTTGTGTGCCTTAATGCTTTGTATGTTGATGGTATGCAGAAATTGGTGGTAAAGGACCTGCGTTAACGTCTAAAAGCAATTCTTGCCTTGAAGTGAAATGATTTTCATCGTCTGGGGAGAATTTCCAGTAGACTGAGATTTCTGCCACTGCTGGTAGACCTGTACGTTTGTACACTTTGATACACCAGCGAATATATATATATATATATATATATATATATATATATATATATATATATATATATATATATATATATATTCTGAGCACTGCAGTGATACTGATGTGGTGGTGGTGTGTTGGATCGAGTGGATCAGACACAACAGTTTGAGCTACTGGAGTGTTTAAACACCTCAGCATCACAGCTAGACTGAGAACAGTCCACTAACCAGAAATATTCAACCAACAGTGTCCTGTGGGCAGCATCCTGTGACCACTGATGAAGGATTATGGGACGACCAACACAAACTGTGCAGTAACAGATAAGCTTCTGTCTCTAACTTTACATCTACAAGGTGGATCAACTAGGTAGAAGTGTCTCCCAGCGTTTACAGAGAGTGGCACAGTGACACAGTGTTTAAAAACTCCAGCAGCACCGCTGTGTCTGATCCACTCATACCAGCTCAACACACACTAACACACAACCACCATGTCAGTGTGACATGCAGTTCTGAAAATGACCCACCACCCAAATAATAGCTGCTCTGTGGTGGTCCTATGGGGTCCTGACTATTGAAGAACAGGGTGAGAGGGGGCTAACAAAGCATGCAGAGAAACAGATGGACTGTAGTCTGTAATGATTTATTAGTTTCCGATTTGTCATCATCCACCAGCAGGCTGGGAAAGTATTTTACCCACCACCCTCACCTGTCATACGTGACGACTGAGATCCCGGTTTATGGTTTTATTCAGTCATACATCACTATGGAAAGTGTGTTATGGTCTTATCTGCTCCCACAGATAAAACTGCCTTTAAGTTGACGTCATTACACAGAAGAGTGTGTTTTATCTGGAGGCTGGTTAGCTAACTAACCTTTACCTTGATTTTTCTAGCTACACAAAGCAGTTGGGTGCTGTTGTCTGATTAGGCCATAATGACTAATATACTAATTTCTGTGTCTGCCTCTGTGGAAAAGAAAGGTTTAAGCTGAATGGTCATGAAATGGAAAAAAAAGGGAAAAAAAAATTCCCCACACTTCACCACACCTACACACACACTCACACACACATACACAACTTTAGTCGTGGTGGGTTGGAGTATGTTGGAGATCCAGTCACACTACATTACCATGCTCATTTCCCTCAGACAAGTGCACAAGAAACTCAGCTCCTATTATTTACAACTGTTACTACTTCTCTCTGACTATAAGCTTACAGTGCCCACACACTAATCTCCTCTTATTTCACCGTCTAACCCAGATACTTCCACTACAGTTCCAGCTCTGCTGGTCTAAATCACCTTACCTCACTGTCCTGATCCTCTGCCCTGTCCTTTATTTCTTTACCTCTCTCTCTCTCTCTCTCTCTCTCTCTCTCTTTCTCTCTCTAAACTGATGTGGTTTGGTTTATGTAGGTCTGGTCAGCAACAATCCACACTCTGTAAAACCACATTCTTCACATTGTAAAGATAAACATGTAAATGCAGCACTTTTTAAACAGGTGTCATCATCTCAGACCATCACATCTCAACATATCTGTGTGTCGCAAAACCTTCTAAATCTTCTATAGACAAACTTCTCTAAGAGAGAGGGTTTAATAGTTCAAACACCAAACTAAATCAGGAACTATTGCCTATTTTCAGTGATGTTCTTGGAATTGAGTCTTACAGCAGACAATAGAAAGCACAGAAACACTAGCTTGTCTGAAGAGGTGGGTCTGCAGTACAACAGATAGAATAGAGACACAAGGCCGCAGAGGGAAGCTCATACCACCACTGAGGAGCCAGAAAACCTCGGCTGTGAGACATCGGCTTCTACACAATGCTTCATCCCAAAATGAACAAGCCTTCTTACCTGAAATTGAAATCCCAACATCACTCATCACTCATCTTCTGGTCACCTAATGTTCATTGGATTTGAGCCCAGGAAAAGATACCCAGTCTAGTTTTTATCAGTTCAAAAACTTGTGTCCAACATCAGCATAATCTGAAGGGAATTCTAGCAGAGATAAAGGAACACAACACAGATGAGTTCCTCATGTTGATAGTTTCTGGAAGCATAAAGTCACACTATTGAGTCATAACATTAACATAACATTAACACCCTTCCTAATATTTAGTGGGTCCCCCTTGTGCCACCAAAACAGATCTGACTATTTGAGGCATGGACTCCTCAAGACCTCTGAAGGCATCCTGTAATGTCTGGCACCAAGAGATCAGCATTAACATTCAGTCCTGTAAGTTGAAGGGTGGGCCCTCCATATATTACACCAAGGAACCTTAGGTGCTCTAAGGTGCCCAAAGGTGCCCCATGACACTGTTGTTGGTTCATTTGTTGTCCTTTCTTAGAACACTTTTGATAGGTACTGACCACTGCATACCAGAAACACCCCATAAAACATTTTGTTCCCCCATGGAGATGTTCTGACCCAGTCGTCTAGCCATCACAATTTGTTCTCTTTCAAAGTGGCTCAGATTCTTATGTTTGACCATTTGTCTTTTAATACTTGGCACAGATCTAGTGTATACATGAACCATCAGAGAGTTTTGCATTTGATTTCAGCTTCCACAGTGAGCCAGTAAAGTGACCTCAGTAGAGACTATGGACCAGGCAAGCAGCTGCGTTCTGGATACATTGTAGAGGAGAACAGGAAGGCCAGAAACTGGAAAGCAGCAGGAGTGCTGTGTAATGTTGAGTATATACATCACTAGGGAAAGCGCTAAATGAGCAGTCCTTGATGACTAAGACTATGAACTCTAGGCCTCTACAGAATGTGCCTCCAGAGGATGTGGTTACTGCAGTGTAGAACACTTAGACAGCACACTGTCATAGAGAAATACATCTGATTCTAGACCTGCTGATACTAATACAAATGGGATCCAGCCTGTATCAAGCCTTGGTGCCAGACACCACAGGACACCTTCAGAGGTCTTGTGGGGTCCATGACTCGAATGGTCAGATCTGTTGTGGCGGCACAAGGGAGACCTACTCAATATTAGGCTTTCATAGGTATTAATGTTATGGCTGATCAGGCTGATGTGCCTATGGCTGATGCCTGATTACATTTTTTTAATTAAAGATATAAAACAGCAAACAGAAATAAAGTGAATATTTTTGAGGAAGTGAGTGGAGTCATTAATGATTCATCACAAAAACCCCACCACATACTCATGGGGCCTTTAGTGGCTCAGGGGCTGTAAGTAACTGCTGATACCACTTAAAGCCAGAAGCGGCCCTGCCTGCAGGAACAGAGCGGTTATTCAAGGTCACTGAGGATGTCCCATGGTTTGCACTGTAGGGAAAGCTCAGCCATGTCTACCCTGACACACTCCACCCTGTGCTAATGCCTGCCGTTCTGTTCACGGCTACACCGCTTGCTCTGACTCATGGAAAAGCCGAACCAATTGCATCCAGGTGTTTTGTGATCACCGTGGCTTCTCACCTCTGCTAATCCCACTCTGTTAGACACACACACAGACAGAGGTGTGTGAATGATTGATTTATTTCCCTGAGCTCGTACTTCACGGGAAGAGTGGATCTTTCTGTCCTCCAGCTCCGCTGGCCCCTTCTCCACAATGCTTTAATCCGATTTTCATTATTAAATAGTGGAAGAATAAAAGATCGGGAGAGGGTCAGTCTAATGAAATGATATGCTTCTGGAAACAGTGTTATGGCGTGACAGGGAGAAGGAGGGGTCAGGGCGCGAAGGCTGAATGTTGGGTGCTGGAGTGTATACTTGATACACGAGAACAGAGCAGATCTGAATGCATGAGCCCTACAGTTCAGTGGAGAGTCTTGACATCTACAGTAGTTTTGGGGTGTGTGGGTCCATTGGACAGCTTAGATTCAAGGGTTATTGAAATCAATACAAAATCATTTCTGACTGATCCTCTTTATCCTAACAGCTGTATCTAAAACGGAGGGCAGCTGCCTTGATGCCCGCCTGCCTATGCTGTCTCATTAGCCAGTACTTTAGAAGGCAGCATCGAGATCAAGGCCCCTACAACCACAGACACACTTTGAAAGCAGCAATACGAAACAGCATTGCCAGAATACAGACTACTACTTTCAGCTGGTGGAGTAGCTAACTCTAATTGTCATATATAAGAAGCCCAAATTCAGCTATTCTACTGACTATTTCTCCCCAGAAATGATAAAGGACAAATAATCATAACCTACACTTGTAAGATTGCTGCTTGTTTCCGCTGAGTTGCTTTTTCTCACGAGACAAGCCAGAGGATTATGGGAAGGGTACATCCATGCTGTCTTCACAAATCGGCAAGAGACCTTAGGTACCTTAGCACAAAACATTTAATTTAACCACTTGGCATTGACATGATTCTTTACCTTTCAGACACAGCCATGATTTCATGTCTTGATGGGTCGTAGTCTCTTCCAGTGACTCTTTTCACAGGGCTTAAGGGGTCACTGCATGGTTTGCGGAGTATGGAAAATTATGAATATTGTGCTCTGATCTATATATTTAACAGATTTTTTGGTGGGAGCCTTTGGACCCTGTTAGACAGTGCTGATCACCTCTTTTCCATCAATCTTTGTTCCATCCCTCAGATCAGTTTCAGAGACTTTTCAGAGACCTTAGGCTATGTTGTGAATAGGCACTAGTTAGATTTCCTTAGCTATGTGTAGCTAAACACACTTCTTAAAGATCTGCAATTCTCTTAGTATTTTCTAGCAATACCTTTACACACACTGCAGTGTTGTTAAGTAGACTTGAGCGTATAGTTCCACTTTAGCCTGTCACTCAGATTAGTATGGTAATTGCTTTGTTCTGTGTATGATCATTCAGTTCTGCACTGCTTTACTGTTCTCACAGTTGAGCTACAGCCTTGTATTTTCCAACATATTGATGCCAAAATGAAAAGGATAAGCCTAATGTTTTCATGTTGGATGGACTAAGAACAAGTTCCACTGCATTTCGGTAAGAACATCAGCACAGACTTCCAGTAGAGCAGTTATTTGTTAAATACTTTAACTTGAGGCTGTGGGCTATGCAAAAATAAAGTTTCTTCTCTGATTTTGTCTCATATTTGTTTACAACGTAATGTTAACTGCTTGTGTGTATACATTTTTATAATCCTTTTTTTGTGGACAGATCTCAGTGATTGATGGTGCGACTGGACCCTAGATGTTCCGAAGCTACTGTACTGTGTATATTATTGACCATCACCAAAATAAATAAATAAATAAATAATGTATTTCCAGAATGGCAACTGTACAGAAGAAGAGGAAAATCTTCTACACTTTCAATAGAAGTCAATGGAAAAACTCTGCAAGTCATTTTGAAGCATTTCTATTCCATGAAATTTCATGAAATTGACACAGTGTAAAAGACAACAGCCAGATATGGACAAACACTGCAGATTCACAGAGCACAGATATTAAATATCAAAATTAATAGAGATTTTCAAGGTCATGATTTTTATTCACAGTATAAAGCATAAATAAAAGCATTTCTGCTATGAAGTACTGGTACAGTTCTCTCCCTAAAAATGGAATGCAATGTGGCTCAGAGTTATGGGTTATGGCACCTTTATTTAACGGCTTACTACAAATAAGTCGTCCTAACAGACTGCATATTCAGTATACAACCACTGCCGATCCATGACGTACCTTTGGCCATGTGTGTAAATCTGCTGTTAGATTACCATTATTAAAAGAGAATACCACTCTGTACCTTCAGTTGTGCATTTGGAGTTGAAAAGAAAGAAAGAAAGAAAAAAAAAGAAAAGACACAAATTTTTGCTACGACATCTGAAGAACTTTAAAACAAAAACAGCTAACAAAAAAATCGTATATGATCTAAAATAACTGCAAAGACATTATACTAAAGAAAAGCGACCACAGACGCTTTACATAAATACACAGAAATGAAAGGCATGTGATAATCTCAAGGTGTAATCAAGAGAAAGAAAAAAAACAAACAAAAAAAAAACAAAAAAACAAAACAAAAACAAATTAAAAATCTGAAGTATTAATATTATCAAATTTCCATTCATAAGAGGAGTCTGTAATAATTGTGTAGAGTATAAAAAAATATTAATTTACATATTTAAATGACTAAGTGATTATTTATATTTATATATATGTTCAATTTAAATCCAACAGGTCATTACCAAGGCCTGCAAAGGCAGATCTGTAAAACGGCTCATGTAGGCATTTTAACAAAGCGGAGGCTGTTCTGGTGAAAAGTGTGAAAAACAAACAAAATAAAGGACAGTATAGACTGTAGTGTGGGACACCAGTGTATGGACAGGGTCAGTGAAAACAAGCAAAGTGATAATCCTGGACACCAGTTACAGAATGTACAGAATGGCCTCTTTAACACCCCTAAAAGAACTTTTTTAATATTAGGTGAGATTCGAGAACAAAATATGAGTCAAAGTCATGTTCAGCAGACATAAACCTCGCGCTGAAGTCCACCAGCAAAACTTCACCAGTTTCCACCAATCAGCAGCACAACTGAGCCTTCAGGGGTGGGGCTCGCAACTGGAGGAAGAGGATAGTTTTCTGTGTTCTGTGACTGCCTCAGAGTCAGCACACACACACACACACACACACACACACACACACACACACACACACACACACACACACACACACACACACACACACACGAAATTGTCCTTTCCTTGCTCACATGCATTTTGCTCCAAATCAGGTCCAGCTGTGAGCGTTTCCAGGCGTTGGGCATACACTGGCAAGTTCATTCGGGTCCACTTGCACCAGAGTTTACTTCACAGGCCTGAGGAGTGGGACGTGTAGTACGGCCCGTTCATCTAAAACACCACAGAAGACGAAAAGATTAGAACAGGTCTAAAATATGACAAATTCCAGGGCAATATGGTTTGGTTTCATCAGTTACAATCATTGGCAAAACTTTGGGCAGTAGGGGTCCCACTGTGGAGGCCCACTGTCCAGAATAATTTATTGTTTTCCCTGCTCCAAGCTAATTCACAAGAGCCAACAGAGTTGAAGTGGGTGTGTCAATACAGCAGAAACAGCATGGAGAGTTGCTTCTTCGGCGTGTCCATATGGCAGTGGTCATTGCTCACTTGAATCATTGGCTACACTGCTCCCGCGATCCATAAAGGTTCGTTTAGGCTCGATGGCAAATATGGATACAGTGGGGAGAACAAGTATTTGATACACTGCTGATTTTTCAGGTTTTCCCACTTGCAAAGCATGTAGAAGACTGTAATTTTTATCATAGGTACTCTTCAACTGTGAGTGATGGAATCTAAAACAAAAATCCAGAAAAATACATTGTATGATTTTTAAATAATTAATTTCCATTTTATTGTGGGAAATAAGTATTTGATACACCAGAAAAAGAAACTTAATATTTGGTACAGAAACCTTTGTTTGCAATTACAGAGATGAGACGTTTCCTGTAGTTCTTGACAAGGTTTGCACACACTGCAGCAAGGATTTTGGCCCACTCCTCCATACAGATCTCCTCCAGAGCCTTCAGGTTTCGTGGCTGTCGCTGGGCCACACGGACTTTAAGCTCCCTCCAAAGATTTTCTATTGGATTCAGGTCTGGAGACTGGCTAGGCCACTCCAGGACCTTAAGATGTTTCCTACGGAGCCACTCTTTAGTTGCCCTGGCTGTGTGTTTTGGGTCGTTATCATGCTGGAAGACCCAGCCACGACCCATCTTCAGTGCTCTTACTGAGGGAAGGAGGTTGTTGGCCAAAATCTCACGATACATGGCCCCATCCATCCTTCCCACAATACGGTGCAGTCGTCCTGTCCCCTTTGCAGAAAAGCATCCCCAAAGAATGATGTTTCCACCGCCATGCTTCATGGTTGGGATGGTGTTCTTGGGGTTGTACTCATCATTCTTCTTCCTCCAAACATGACGAGTGGAGTTTAAACCAAAAAGTTCTATTTTTGTCTCATCAGACCACATGACCTTCTCCCATTCCTCCTCTGGATCATTCAGATGGTCATTTGCAAACTTCAGACGGGCTTTGACATGCGTTGGCTTGAGGAAGGGCACCTTGCGTGCACTGCAGGATTTTAATCCTTGACGGCGTAGAGTGTTACTAAATGTTTTCTTTGAGACGGTGGTCCCAGCTCTATTCAGGTCATTGACCAGGTCCTGCCGTGTAATTCTGGGCTCATTCCTCACCTTCCTCAAGATCATTGATGCTCCACGAGGTGAGATCTTGCATGGCGCCCCAGACCGAGGGAGATTATCCGTTATTTTGCATTTCTTCCATTTTCTAATAATTGCACCAACAGTTGTTGCCTTCTCACCAAGCTGCTTGCCTATTGTCCTGTAGCCCATCCCAGCCTTGTGCAGGTCTACAATTTTATCCCTGATGTCCTTACAAAGCTCTCTGGTCTTGGGCATTGTGGAGATGCTGGAGTCTGACTGATTGAGTGTGTGGACAGGTGTCTTTTATACAGGTAACGAGTTCAAACAGGTGCAGTTAATACAGGTAATGAGTGGAGAACAGGAGGGCTTCTTAAAGAAGAAGTAACATGTCTGTGAGAGCCAAAATTCTTACTGGTTGATAGATGATCAAATACTTATTTCCCACAATAAAATGGAAATTAATTATTTAAAAATCATACAATGTATTTTTCTGGATTTTTGTTTTAGATTCCATCACTCACAGTTGAAGAGTACCTATGATAAAAATTACAGTCTTCTACATGCTTTGCAAGTGGGAAAACCTGAAAAATCAGCAGTGTATCAAATACTTGTTCTCCCCACTGTATGTATATGGACAGAGTTTTCGGTCCATACTACTTCATCTTTTTTGTAGTAAATACACACAAATCACGACCTCCTCCACCAGAGTCATGTTTGTTGTTGTGAAACGTTTGACACTGAACTGTATGTAGGCGTTGACTGTTACAACATTTGAAACAGACATGCCGATTTTCATCTGTATTTATTTTTAATGGGGAGCATAAATGAGTTTTTACTCACAAGCTGTCTCATTAGAATGATACCGCCCCCGTTTGTAAGGGTGTAATTTTGTGTCTACTTTGTGTCGTGACAGACCCACAGACAGACCCACAGACAGACCCACAGACAGACCCACAGACAGACCCACAGACAGGAAACCTAAGGACAGAAAGGCAGGGAGAACAGACTACTCAGGGCTCTTTAGGGTGATAATAGGAGCTGTGGTGATGCATCCTTGTGGTATTTTGACCAAAACAGGTCATAGACATTTTAATCAGATTGTTGGGAACTGTGTTAAGTTGTGCATAAAGGGGGGGGGGGGGGGGGGGGGTGTATAATGCGTCACATTTAACTTTACTCTTCACCTAAAGAAAGAAAGAAAAAAGAACAAATACATAATACACAGCTAACATTACATCACACAGTGTGTATGTGTGTATTTGTGTGTGCACGCTGTTTCATGGTAGATCTGTTACAGGATTAGACCAGTTTCCTTATCCAGTCCAGCAGTTTCTGCTGAGATCAGCCCAATACTGATTGACACAGATATGCCCTTTCTAGTTCATTTATTTGTACTGATGTTCTTCGCATGTCATGGTCAAGATTAACTGAACTGTCATTTTGTGAATACATTATTTCTAATCATAACCAGACAATTTTTTATAAATGTCAGCTGAGGACATAGTGAGACAGGTGAGAACACATTGGCAAGGGTTCATCACTTTAGCCTGGCTTTGAAGGCCCTACACTACAGCACTGTTTGCAGAATTTGTCCCTTTTTCTCCAGATTTGGTAGTGCCAATTAACCCACCCGTACGCAGATTCCCCCTAGTAATAGAAATAAACCCAACTTAACACAGGTCTCGTCCGATACAAGTGAAGGCAGCCGCCACCTCTTTTCGAACTGCCACCATTGCGGTAGACAAGCTTGGGTCCCTAATGCCACCGCACCAGCTAACAGACGTCTGTGCCAGCAAACACTGCTTAAGAGCAGTGAGGGGAGAGAGCGCTATCTACCCCCTGAAGAGAGCAAGGCCAATTGTGAGATTTGAACTTGCGGTCCCCAGGCCACAGTGGTAGCATATTAGACTACAGAGTACTGTCGTTAGCGGCTGTATGTTCTGAACTGGACAGGATATAAAGTCACTACAGCTTACGGTCACCTTTGTAAAAGCCTCAGTATTGACTGTAAGACTGCATTAGACCTATGCAGCTTAAACTGTGCAGAGTTCTCAATGACTAACCCAACTGTCTAGTGGATTATGTGCTACGCGAGGAGCTACCTCAGGCCTGTTTTGCTGCCCTGACTGATGTAATTTACCACGGCTATGACCACACAGTTGAGTGGAGTCCAGCAGCAGGGTCTAAAGCCTGCAGGTCAATTTAAAACAAAAGCAGATTATTCTGCCCTGTCCATGACCAAATAATTGAGTTTGAGCACTCCTTTAAAAACACAGCCATTCTGCTGGGGGGGGAAAAAAGCAAACGTAGTCCGACTACAAAAAACCTTTTGAGCGCCTTTCAATGCTTTGTGGAGCGCTGACTGGGTAATTTGGGGTGATTGTAGCTGTACGTTCTATGGCAGTGCGGCTATTCACAGGGATGGTAAAGGACAGAGAAAGCCAAGTGCAGTTCTAATTAAGCGCTTACACAAGCTGCCATTTCCTCTCTTTATCGTACCCAAGTAATCAAAACCCAAAAGGAAATGCTTCAGCTTGGTCATCGTGAAGTGCAGCCACAGACACAAAACGATGGATTGCAGGCCAAAACCTGCTCCGACACACAGACCAAATGACATGCATGCACACACCTAAAGCCACTACGCGACTCACATGGCACTTGGCAAAAGAAGCAGAACAGTGGCCTTCAAACGGAGGACGACTTCTACTTCGTCTGTCATTTCATCTGCAGATTAACAAACATCAGATAAAAGACAACTCACAAGACCGGACCGAGACTTATAAAAGAAATGTACCTCAGGCTTGCACAAAAGCAGGGAGAGGGGGCACAAACTAATGGACATTTAACATAGTAAAACAGTTAGATGTTCTCGTACTCCCAATCTAACATCTGTGATTTTTCTGAGCAACCGGACATGCATTTCTCCAGATTCACCTTGAAATTCGTGGTACTATAAAAGGTAGCTTAAGAGCAAAATTTTTAATTACAAAGTTGAATTCACTGTCTGTAACATAGGGCCATTTTAAAGCATTTCAGTAACTCACAGTGAGAGCTAACCAGGCTAACATACAGCCAGTTACATGCAGTAGGTTTAGTTATTACGTAATGAGTGACACTTCCCCTGTGAATATAGCACATTTTTCGGAAAGGTTTGTTTTGTTGTTAAATACATTTTGATGTGCTGTTACAACTAACTTCAATTAATAATTACGCTGATGTCAGCATTAGCTAAAGTATCGGGAAGCAGATGGTGTGGGTGACCCTCCACCCCCCCACTTCCAATAACTTACTTCTGTAATCAAGTGCATCAAAACAGGCTCTGTTCTGAGCAACTAGATCCTGTGCTCCACATCCCAATGCTATATACCCCTCTAGAGTACTAGCTTAACACTTGGAATGTTACAATTATTAAAAGAAATCTGGGGTACAACAGTCCGAATAGTCTATTTTCAATGCTAATAAATGTTGACTCTTTAATTCTTAGGCAGTTTCTTAGAGGAGCCCATGCTTGCTGAGGGTCAGCCCTAGTATCTGAAAAGAAAAGTAATCGATGCCCATGAGGCAGAGGAAGGCTATAAAAAGATAGCTAAGCTTTCTTTTCGGCATGTGGTTTCAACAGTGCCGAAAGAAAACTCTTAGAGAGAATTGCTTATATTCCAGTGAATCAAAGACCACAAGACCAGTGAATCAAAACCACCAATATGGCTCCCAAGAACCTGCATGGAGGTTTCGCAGGATCATGATCTAAAACACAACTGTAAAGCTGGACTGAGGAGGAAATGAGAGGTTTACAGACAGTGCTGACACTTTTCAGCTCTTACAGAAAGAGACCTCTAAAAATACTCTTTTTTGCTCTGAATTACAGCTAAATTTAGTAAGAGCAGTTTAACACTGAGTTCATATCTGGAAATTGAGACGATCATAAAACTCTCAAACAACTGTGTGTGTGTATGTGTGTGTGCATGTAAAGTCATCACATTGACAGAAAGCCATGGGTGGATATTTCAGCAAAGAAAATTTCCCAAGTTATTAGTAGAAATGATTATGCCGTTGATTTTCATAAGAGCCCCCAGACATTTAGCAGCTAAACGGCCCAGAAACATTGCCACTGCCAAATTTCCAAATAAGATCCACATTCATATTTGACTGTAGTTATTAGGATTGGGCACTATCCACCTTTTTTTTAATACCCTCTCAAAATATTAGTGCAATGTTGTGCAAGTAGCACAGGTAACAATCTCTTCCTGTGTCATTTCCTTTATTTGTTTATTTTATCCGATTTCTCCCCATTTTCTCTCTAATTTGGGCAGCCATTGCACACAATGCCCCGGTGAGGCACCAAGGAGGACAGGCCAACACCGGGACCAGCATGACCGGGATACAAACCAGCAATTCTGTGATCACAGCGACAGCGCCTTATTCCGCTGCACTAAGTTCACAGACTAGGTGAAAACTGAGTAAAATTATAAAATAATCATTTAATAAAATGTGAAACTGACAACTGATCTATTAAACTGCATTAGCTCAGTTAGCAGTATAACAGTCTGCTCACCACAGAACAAATTCAGGTCTGGCTGACTGAAAGCCCTCTAGATTAGCATGATGGAGCGACTGCTGTTAAAAGGACACAAAGCTAAAATTAATGTTTTTTTTTTTTCTCCATGGTTTTGGATCTGTAGCCCACTCACTAAACTAGTCTTTGCTTAACAGCTCCATCGAGTATCAGACAGTCCAGAGCAGCTGCTATTCACAGACTGCTGAGCTACCGACAAGCGCTGATGATAAACACTGAAAGTGTCTGAAAGAGTGAAGTTGAGCGACTGGTGTTGGGAGAAACAGAAAGGTGAAATTACACCAGTTTACCGTGTTGGAACTCATTGCCTGCTATCTAGGTTCAGACAAGTTAGCTAGCAGGCCAAACATCACTGCACAGACCATGTTCCTGCTAAGTGAAGTGCAAATCACACAGTTCAGAAAAATGAAAACACATATCTGAATAGAATTAGGAGTGTTTGACTGTTATCAGGCACATTTAGCACCGGTTCCTCCAGGTTGGATTGCTCACCCTTTTAAATCAAATTCAGAACATTGGTGGGCTTGTCCTCCGCACCCCCTGTTTTAAGAGCATGGCATCACCAATCAGTGAGCTCTGCAATCTGCATATTTTGCCACGTACTAGATCAGAACAGAAATTTGACACAGACACATCCTCATTTTGACATTTTGTCCTATTACCGTTATACCCCCCAAATCTAAATGGTATTTCAGTGCTTTTCTTCATAGCTCTGCCCCCCCCAACCCCCACCCCAGAGCAAGGTGTTCACATGTGTGCCAATAATTCTGGAGTTAACGATATGTGGCAGAGAAATGCGATCTTTCCATCATAGAGGACCCCCTCCTCTGTTAGAATACTGCCGTGCAAAATGCTACTTCAGTAGACTTGTACTGTGCACTACCAACCACAGGTGGACCAGTCTTGCAAATGTTCTCCCTCTCTCAACGAAATCACTTCACCACTAATCAATCAAACAGCACATCTGTTGCCAGCAATCTGAGTCTTTCCATTGTGAGTAATAAACTGTTGCGGCTCGACTCCAACACATGCATTCTCTCTCACACACACACACACACACACACACACACACACACACACACACACACACACACACACACACACACACACACACACACGATTTTGTCGGATTAAGCCTGTATGCCTGGTCTTATACACCGCATACACACAAACACTGGATTCTCAGCAGGCTCTAGCAGCAGGGCTATCCATTACACCCATGCGAAGCATAATCACTTCTTCACAGCTGCCCTGCTGTTGTGTTCTAGATTTTTTTTTCCCCCTCTCTACTTCCCTCCACCTATCCTCTCAGCCAGACTAATGGGGATCTGCAGCTGCATTGATGCCTGGATTCAGCCTCGAGCAGACAAAAGAGAGAAAGGGGAAAAAAGGAGGAATGCACTCTCCCTGCCTCAAAAACCCAATCTCCCAAATCCAGTCCTTTCAGCCAAAAGCAACTGCAAGTGATGCCACAGAACAAATCCATTTGTGTTACAGTAGAGGATGTGAGTAATAAAGTAAATATATAATCCCTGCACTGCTAGCTCTCACTTCTTGGAAAGGTTTATTAGGCATATTTGATTAGAGCCAGTGAGAGAAAACTGACAGTCTGCAGGAAAATGTTGCCTCTCCCACTTCAGGCCAAGTACAATACAGTTTCCTTGGAAAATGCTGCATGTGTAATCACATCACTGTTTCAACACCTTATTCCTCAGACACACCTACAGCCAATTCACTTCACCAAAACCATTTCAAGAGTCTACTGTGGAATCACCTTGGTATTTAGGGCTGTGTCGGATCACCGAAATAGTGACTTGATATGCTGCAGTAACCTAAACCAACATTTTCAGTATATTAGTTAACTGGCAGATTGCATATCCACAATAGCCACAAATAAATGGCTTTGTAAAGCAATTTCATCTAAAAACAGCTTTGGTCAGAAATGTAACAGACAATTTTCCCGTTACTTCAAATGTAACCGATCAGCCAAGACCCATTTGGAGTCCAAAGTGGGGAGTTACCAGATTAATGGAGCCAACAAGTAGTGAAAGCTCATAACCAACAGCATTCAAACTGCATCAAGTCTCAGTCATCACACGCTTGTTTCAATCTGCATCAAGTTGTTAATGCGGGCAAAAAAGCTGGTTCAAAAGCTCTCATTAAATCTGCACTACATGTCCACATGTTTGTGGACACCCCTTCTTAAAAAGACATTCAGCTGCTTTAAGTTGCATCCATTGCTGACACATACAGGAAAAATGCACACACCTTATCCATTCCCTGTAGAGAAGTACTGTCAGTAGAATAGGACTCAGCTAGCTAGAGCAGATGAGCATGAACCTATTGGCATCATGCCTAATGCCAGGCGTGGGCTAGAGGGGTATAAAGCCCCTCAGCATTGAGCTGTGAAGCAGTGGAATGATTGCGCTCAATCCTGTACTTTTGGGATGAGTTGGGAAGTTGTGGATGGGGTGGTGGTGAGAATGTTGAATGATCTCAGTAACGTTCTTGTTGCTGAATTTAATCCAATCCTCACAACAATGCTCTGCAATCTAGTAGAAAGCCTTTCCTGGACAGTAAAGATTGTTACTCCAACAAAAGCAGGATAATCTTAGTTTTAATACATTTGGTTTCGAAAGAAACCGTGAATAAGCATGTGTCCCAATACTTTTCTCCATATAGTGCATCTTTGTGTATAGGAGATATTTCAAAACGCGTCCATTGCACATTTCCCTAGCTTTACATTTGAGTGCATTAATTCCATTAGTGTTTATATATGTAGTAAGCAATCTATGACTCAGACATCACACACACACACACACACACACACACACACACACACACACACACACACACACACACACACACACACACACACACACACACACACACACACACACACACGTTGATACAAGCCTAGCCCTGCATACGCCCGGGGGGGGGGGGGGGAGGTTAAAATAGAAAATTGGTAGCTTCAGTCCCCTACAGTTATTCACTTTCTTATATGACCAAACCTCTACAAAAAAAAAACCTTGCAACTCATTTAGGTTCATGACAGTATTATAAAAATACTTTCTCTAGTAGCACCACCAAAAATAACAAAATTACACAAACAGTTCTTAAGCTCTCGAGGGAAAGCTATTATAGAAAATCTGAAGGAAATTGACCTAAAATAAATTCCTCAGCACAGTTACGTTTTCTGCAGGTATTTGCAGAAAATTACCCCAATCATTTCTCCTAAGTGTTTCCTTGAAAAAAAAGATGCTAAAATATCACATTTGATGTAGTTATTATGAATACACACACTTCCAAAGGAACACGTAACCTAAATGGACCATGTGAAAGTGCTTTATGAAAGTATGTAGCAATATACTGCAAACAGAGCGCGTCTATTCTTACTTACTGGCATGAGCTCAACCTTAATCTAACTGCTGAAAGACTGGGGGTTATGGAGGAAAAAATAGGAGTGTGTGGAGATGAACAAGGAAATCAGTGAATGCAGAACTGTCACTTGAAACTCTGCAGGTGCAAAAACTACATGCAGTTGCAGCATTAACTTTAAGCAACACTATGGAGCTTTGCCATTTCTGGCTCCTGGGCTCGCAGAAGAGTAATGTGTGCTTTGAGCCAATGCTAAACCACACGCTTTTCTGGACAAGCTGAGAGATGTGAAACTGAGGTGGTAGAGTAATGTTACAGGGTTTTCCAGAGTACAGCAATTATAAGTATAGCATTCTTATTAGTCAGCGGATGATCACAAGTACGTTGAAGCTGTTATTTAAGGTAAAATTGCAACATATTGTTACTTTAAAAAGTAAAATATTCATATACATTTTAAAAGTCTTTTGAAAAAAATAAATGAAATAAACAAAATACACCACAACACATTAGTCCAGTTCACCCACTATGGACAAATCACAATCTACTCTCTATTTAAAGAGATAAGACATGGAACTGATCACTTTCTTTCAGGAATCAGGCCGTTATTAGCTTATAATCTATTAATCCACAGGCCTATTCAGTTATCTATTTCAACCCTTAATATTTTTCTATGGAACTTTCATATAAAAAGATATACAGAACCAGGATCTTGCTCTTTAAAAGGTTAATAATCAAAAGCAGGACCAGTCTTCAGGCAAGTGTTATTGTATTTCCACAAGGAGAGCTGGAGAAGTGCAGCTGCACACTGGCAAACAAGTGAGTGACACAAGGACGGTATGGAGACTCACCCTTGCGTCATACTCCAGCACAAATGGAGGGATGTCAATCTGTTCTGGCAGGATGCAGGTAAAGAGCTGCTGGAGGTTCTCTATGTGATGGACCTTTTCCTTCATACCAGACACACTGAATGTGGAGAAGAACCATGTGGACACCTGAAACAGTCGATCAGAGAGACCAGAGGGCTAGTGAAGACCATGTAATTTGTTTTGTAAATGCTACTTTAATTGTGTTCTTTTTTTTGTTGTGGTTTTAAAATCTCAGACAAAAGCAAAGACTTTTTTTTTTTAGACGGTTTATTAATGCTGTTCTTCAAATTAAGACGATAAGGAACAACCAGCTGTTCAAAATGACAAATGAAGATCAGGCTTTTCAACTTCAATTACAAGCAGTTTGACTTATTTCTTACACATGGCTTAATATAATAGATAAAACAATAATAATGAAAAAGATGCTTGGGCTTCAGGTTTTCTCAAAAACAGTGTCAAAGATCAACTCCCAGAAAGAGAGCAACCACCTCAACCCTTTCTCAGCACTTACTATAATTACTCCTCCACGGTGCCTGAACATACCAGTGAGCATTAAGCCGATCTGAATTTGTCAGATTGGGAAGGACGGCTTTAAAACAGCAGAATTACCTGTTGCTTAACTGCAGAGGTTTGGAGCGGATGAAACATTTTGGTACAATAATTCCACTAGGTAACTAGCTAACATCACACATTCAGGTGCTGTGAAGAGTGGACTATTTTACTTTGTGGACACCAAGAATGTTCGAGGTCTCTACTGAAAAGCTGTTGAGTAAGTGAAATCATGTGGAGATACAGAGAGGACAGTTAGTGCTAAAAATGTGAAGATTACTCTTAAATGACTCATTATGGAGCGGCAACGAATCTAAAAACACTGAAGCTGTACACCAAAAAGGTGTCTGAATTACAGGCCTGACAGTTGTAAAACAGGACTGTCCTGTATTAGAGATGCAGGATCAGCGAATTTACCTTGGAGCGAAATGTGGGATGAACAAAGTAGAAAGCTCTCAGGTTCTTCTTAAACCTAAAAACAACAACAACAAAAATGTAGTAAAGAATCTGGAACCAACACATCAGACAAATCACTCATTATATGTCAGATCATACAAAACAAATCTCCTTTATGGCAGTTACTTCTTCAGTCAGCAAAGAGAACTGTAACAACACATAACAATAACATGCATTTCTGCAGAAAACAAGCAAATGTTGGTGAAACACGTCCAAGTGTCTCCAGAGTGCCCCCTGTCCTCAGTCCAAGCACACAGCGTTGTCCAAAGCACACGGGCAGATACAAATCTCCGGCACTGCAGTCCAAATCTGGGGGAGTGCGCTAGGAGCACATTCATCACCCTTTCCCACGACAGACACACACCATCCTATCCAAGCCTTCTGTGGCCTGTACAAGAGTCAGCGTTAAAGACCGCACTGCTGAGGATCCAATGGCAGCTCCTTCTTGCAGCACTAGGCCACATGTGCTTCTGACTGGAAACTGAACACCTTGCTGCCAATAACTTAACTAGGCTTCCCTTACATCCACTCCGATCCTGGCGTAGACACTAAAAGGCCATGAGGACCCCAGCAAAAGCAGGTCAGACAGACAGCATCATGGCAGAACAATGCACTGATCCGATCTCAATTAGGAGTTGGTAGGGTTGATTTCAAATGCTGAACTTGTTATTTATTAGCTGTTCATGGGAACTGAATATGTGGTCCGAAGAGGTGACAACGGGAGTGAAAAACATCACCATTAGGCTAAGGGGGGGAAAAAAAAAAAAAAAAAAAAGGAACTAAACAAACCCATCAGAGTGCAGAAACTTTAAGAGAAATGGACAAACCAATGCCTTGGTTCATTCTTAAAAAGAAGGAATTTTAATGATAGTGTATGATTATGTGTATGGGCTGGGGGTGTAGCAATGTCACTTCATTGCTTGGTGTTCAAACAGTTAGACCAGATAATAAGAATGAATCACTATATATTGCTACACCCCTAACCAACACACAGACACACACATATTTTAAGGGTTTTAGAGAACACAAAATGGTTTGGGTGTTGTTCCATAGTACTCTGGACCCAGTGCTCCTTGGAAGGGACCGCTAGAAGCAGAGCCAGGGTGAGAATCTCATGCGCATGAGACCGACCTCCATGTCTGTTCCACTCCTACACTGAACACACACATGCTGCTTTTTGTCAAGACTGAACCACAATGGCCAGCACTAGAGAACACTGAGGACAAGAACCCGAGAATGGGAAAGGGAGAGCAGAAGGAAAGAAAAAGAAAATAAGAAAGTACGATAGCAAGACAGAAAAAAAGATTATGAAAAAAGAATGAAGTAAATGGTGAAAATGAGTTCGAAAAAGGATGGAGAGGATAGAAAAGTACCTTTTCCACATAGGATATTCCACACAGGCAAGTAGATGAATGAGCTGTAACTATCTCTCTCAACAACGAGTGAAACTGGCTAAAGTAGTGATGCCTGGGAATCTGCCCAGTCTATAGCAAGTGTGAGTTTCTTGACAGTAGAAGGGATTTCTGCTTTTTATTTTTCAGGCACGCTTGCAATGGGCGCCATCTGAACACAAAACATATGCCTGACCTCGTGTTCACCTCCCACAACTTCTTATTAATTCACAACTTTCACCAGAAACTCAGCTTCTGTTTTTTTTATCAGGGAAGCACCTAGAGGGGAGTTGCAGGCCATCATCCTCACAAGATATTATGCAAGGCATGTTCTAATGAATTTATACAGAACTGCATTCATGCACACACAGATTGACAATTCACTGCCTGTAGTACCGGTCTTTATTTACAGGGAGGAACACAAAACACACTCCATTTGTCACAGGTTCAATCACTCTCACTGCTTTGACTCTTGGGCCAAAATTCCCCAATAGTTTTCCCGCCAAACTGTGCCAAACAACAGCCATTTCATTTCACTCTTGTGGGGATAAGAGACATCCTATTGGCTGCCTTCAAACAACAACTCAGCAGGACAGCAGGGTGACAGGGCTGAGCAAAGCAGAGCAGGTATGAGATGAACAACCTGGCTGAGCCCTGGGTCACTTACAAAAGCGCTGGCTGAAGTCCCTTCAACTAACTACAACAGACGGGTCAGCGAGGTCAGGCTCCTCACAGCAAATCTGGACAACAGACAGCGGTCTCAGGAAGAAGAGGGAAAAAAAAAAAAAAAAAAAAAAAAAAAAAAAAAATCCATAGCTCACCAAAACGTGTGTAATCTTTTGGCTAAATTTGGGGTTAGAAAGCAGCGTTTGGCAAAGAACCCTCATCAAAATTAAAACCAACCGAGGCTGCATGTATTTTGAAACTCTAACACGCTCATCTCAAGTCTATGCAACTGTTATTTACACCAAACCTAAATGCATTTGCCTAGCAGCTGCATGGAATAATCTCCCAAAGGTTAAACAGTGCACACTGCATGAATTCTGTAGACAGGTTTGAACATCATTTCCGCATTAAAGCTCATCAAGCAACATCAACAGTACTTACTTTACATCCACAATGTCATAGAGCTTCTTGAGGAAATCGGTGTCGAGGTGGTTGTGTTCACCAGTGAGAGTGTGGAAATACACCATCACATATTCTTTCACTGTGATGTGATCCATCACATGGATAAAATACAACAAGGCCTACAGGCACAGACACAATCAATGGTGAAGATGCAGAAAACGAAACATGTGGTATTAATAAGCAGGGATACGCATGTTTAAAGGTGCCATAGAATGCATTATTGCATAAACAGTAGGCATGTGACTGTTTACACATAAGTACACCCAGTTTGAACTAGCATACTTAGTAATACTGCCTTGGCAAGTTTGACTCGTGAGTAGAAACTCCCCACAGGACAGGAGAATTCTGTACGGTTATTCCACAATTGGAACAGCAGTGTGGTTCGAAATGCATTCTGGGATACTTGGCTGTTCCAAGTCTACACAAGTCACCTCCTGATGCATTCTCAATAACAGGCGGAGCAGGAACACATCCGAACATTGGGACTGTACTTGGCTATATGCAGACTTTTGAACGAAACAGCACTTGGGCTGCGACTGACAACCACAAAAACACAAGAGCCGACAAGAACGCAGACTAAGAATCGGCCTTTGGTTTGGGCGTAAGAAAGCCCAGATGCGGTTTCACAAGCTTGTTATTTTGCCTCGGAATCAAATTGCACAGATTTCCCTTTTTTGGGGGGGCTGATGAAGAGTCTGACAAGCTCTGCATTGATTGGCTGGTTTATAGCACAGCTTTGTGTTTAGCACTGTAACAAGAAGGTTGTAAATATTTTGTTGTAACCATTCCAGAGTCTTATCAGATAGAGTTTCTGTCCCTGCATGGTTATCTAGCTGAAGAGATGCTTTTTGCTTTGTTTTACACCACTTCTAAACTCCTCTTTAGATACTGGCACAGGCAAAGCCACTGAGTCGTGAGGCCTGGTATAAGTGAACTAAATACCACTATATTCTCTCAAAATGGCCAGTGTTTTACCACATCCCAGGGTTAGTTTGTCAAAAGGCTTTTGTGTATGTAAATTTGGGGTCAGTACTGAACTTGCATTATTCAACTATGGCAGAGATGTAGGGCACCTTTAACACAGTGACAACTGACAAATCAGTACTTTACCTTCTCCATGTCAATGAGAGTAACTGGAATGTTCCTGCCTACAACCACCATCACTGTTCTGCCACACATATCGACACCTGCAGGCAAAAAAAAAGCCCCCAAAAAACAAAAACACAGAATCATGGGTAACCAGAATTAAATACAAAAACAAAAACCGTGGTTCTTAAGCTGGCTCAGCTGAGGTCATACAGAGCTCAATTTAATTAATTCAAAGATTTCCATAATCAGTTTCAGCTACCTTCCCTTCCTGAACTCAAGCTCAGTACTGAAAGAGTAAATTAGGTTATATATATTGTGGAATAAATGCAGCCAGATGTTCTCATCTAGTCTGAGCTCACATCACGAATACGGTCACACATTATGGCCAGAGAGAGTCTGCCCCCTGTTGGCAAAAAGTGATCATGTCAATTATGGAGGTCATGCCAATCAGCACTGTGCAAGTTAATTACTGCTGGCTTTGTAAGTTGGGTGCAAAAAACAAAAAAAAAACAGAGTTGACAGTTAGGGATGGCAGGTTTTTTCCAACCTCAAGATTATGGGCTTTTGACAGCTTTAGTATTGTAAAAAAAGACACAGAGCTGCTAGTTTTGAACTCAGCAGGGTAGTGCACCGCATACAGCTATGACACTACCTGACCCGAGCAACAAAGGGATGATGATCTAAAACATCACCACAGCAACCGTTTTCTAGTGGCTATTTTTGATCCCGAAATTGTGAAACGAGAGAAACGGATTACAGAACCCCCCGATGTTGCGCTCAATGAGCTGGAACTAAGGTTTCCTGCTCAGCGTGCAAACACAGGGGGAGAGAAGATCCAGTACGCACATGTGCACACAGACACTCAGCAAGACAGGAAGAGGAGAAGTGAAGGAGCTCGAAACGGAGAAGCCATGGAAGGGCACACGGACTCCACAGTTCTGGAAAACGATCATACATTTACACACATTGATACTCAGAAAGAGCTGGAGGTGGAAACAGACCAGTTTGATATAAAGCTTTCAGCGCCGCAATGTCCGAAAGGTCCTCTGCTCGAGCTCTGCACAGCCAGCGGTTATAGCTGAAATCAAAAAGAAGACAGAACTAATTAACAGACTTCAACTGTTTTCCTAAACAGACTGATTCACAGAAGGTTTAAGGTTAAAGTTTTATTACCAGAGTCTTATTTAATCATAATTCTCATGAAAAATATGGCTTCCTGTGGACCATCAGTGGGTAATAGTTATTGTTTCTCAGAAGGAGTACAGCATCAAAAAGTGCATATGAAAAGGAGTACAGATGCCACTTATTCTGGCTTCTGAGTCAAAAATTGTGGCTGTCACACAAAAACCTTGCAACTTTATTTTTGTCGTTTTTCGTATTTAGACATTTAAAACTACAATCAATCTTTATATGGTGTTTTTTTTTATTCCTATATACCCTACTATGCAGCCAACCTGGCCTAGTAGTTACCAGGACCGGTAAAGGTTAAACATGTGAAACATCAACACATTTAAAGAACATTATAAACAGGTAAAACCAGTAGGCTAAACTTTACATTGGTTTAAGGTCACACAGATTAATATATTCATAGTACACAATAACCTGAGTTACATGATGCAGTTGGAAAATGAGTAAAGTATTGAGACTAGAACACAGATACTGCCATATAAGAATAACACCTATGAATAAGACTGCCTGGGGAGTATAAAATGGGTATAACAAAAAAGAGGAACAACGATATAGAGAAAGAGAGGAAGATGTGAGAGGTGAGAGAGTCAGGGACAGGGTCTGGCGTGTTGCCTCATGTGAGGAGCCTCCGCCTCCCCTCGGGAGTCTTTCTCAGAATTCTTTACTCCGAGAGATTTACCTTGACTAGATCATTTGCTTTTACACTAATGCTAGTCTAACCAGCATATTTCAAAGTGCCCACATATCACAACCTCCAAGTCAATTTTTTTTTGCACCCTTTTGAGGTGCAAAGTTTATACATATATAATTTCTCTTAAATCATGATAAATGGACCAATGGTCCAATGGTCTACAGGGTTTTGCATCACAGTAACAATATACTAGATTTTAGCTTTTGTGGTATGTCTGTGCTCTGCTCTAAGCAGTTACAGTAAGGGGTGGGAATTGGGGTGGTCCAGGCTCTTACTTTCTCTGGTGTTGTTTCTGCTGAGCTGCTTCAGAGAGCTGACCCTGCAAAATCAGCTTCCGTTGCTTATCCACATCTCCCTCCATGCGCGCGAATGCATGGTTGCCCACCAGCCCCAGACCTGACTCCAATGAGTCATCCTCTGAATTGTCTGAAACACACAAACATTAACATTTTATGTCCATCGTGCTGTCAGAAAAACAACTAATGGCAACTGATCAGTTAATACCGCAACTGAATACCTCCCAACCACTAGAGGCAGTGTGAAATCTGGCTTTTCTCTGTGCCTCTGAATATGTCATGGGACAAATTCTCAAAGCTTTATGGATGTTACTGTCCTAACAGTCTTAGGACTCTCTTAACCTAGGACTGTATTGTAAATGGCAGGGGTCTTCTCAGTGCATCATTCTAGAAACAAAGAAAGGACAAACTATGCTAGTCATAGTAAACCACAGATCTAACACTTAAATGCAATGCAAGGCCACCAGTCAGCTGTTTTACTCTATACCAACTGACATAAAAATCGGTAACAGCATTCCAAGATGCATATGACCAGTGGGGAGTGAGTGAGTCACTGCTCTAGGACCACTGTGAACAATGTGTGCACATAATTGACTGATGCCTTCCTTTAGGAGTCTTCTCACTTAGATCTCCATCGCTCTTATTGGTAATCAGTTTAAGAAACAGGCAGGATGCTTTATGCTTCCTTTTAGGCTTGACTGCTGACATTTGCCAAACAGAGCAATTATTTATCTGCTTCAGCAACAGAAATAAGGGGACCTGTCTTCTTGTGAGCTCAACTCTGGAACCATCAAGTATTTTTTAAGGGTTGCTGTCTCATTTCTCTTTAGGATGCATATTTACATCTTGGTCAGTGCTAAAAGAAATTCCACTTAAAGATATCTGCTCAGCATCGACCTGGGAGTGTGGTTTAGTGTGGTTTATGGATGGAACAAGAATCGTCTTCCACTGTGGTTCCTGAATTCCAGATCCTTACAGAAGACAGCCTTCTATGTGAGCATCGGATTTGTATTACTGTCTAAAGGCCTGTATGTCTAAAACGTGTGGCCTCCCAGAGTTCACAGACCCACCAGCAATGTGTTTAAATGAAAACCTCAGATATATGCTCACACTGTTCAGTGGACAGTACTTGCCAGGTCTGATAAGACCAGCACTAAAGCCATTAAAGACTGGCTGCCTCCATCCGAAGTACCAGAGCCCAGGGTGTGTGATGTGTAGCCAGGTGGGCTGGGAAATGATATTCTACTGTTATTTGAATCCCAAGCAAACATGCCAAATCGTGATGCTCTGTTGCAACACTCCAAATGCACTTAATGGAGAACGTCTGAGCGCTCTGCTGTCCTCATTTCCTCTCTTCGGTTCCATGATTACACTGATGGAAAGGTGCGGTGGAAATGTCAAAAATCAGTGATGGTTGAAAAACAGGCACACACTTTACTTCTTTGCAAAGACCAATGCTAAAAAGGTAAATAGCGCAATTACACTGAATTACAGCAAAGGAAGAACACGGCTTTGGCTAAGAGCTAACTGCAAAAAACAACTGAAGTGACATCAGGACCGAATTAAACACAGATGTCTCGGTTAGGTTATTTTTGGCAAAAAGACTTTCCTCATATTAATGAAGAATCTGAGATTTTGTTTTTTCTAAAAACTGCACCATACGGTCCTTTTCATCCACTTCAGAGGCCCAAGAGGCCCTTGATTCTATTTGACTAAGCATGGCCTTAGTAACAGCGAACAGTTCCACACGGAGACCTTGGGCTGTCCTCCCATATCCTGCACAAAAGCCATGGGTTGCGGGCAGGGACGCAGCGCATGTTTATTTACACTGGGGCTGACCGATGAGCAGTTTGTTTGAGTTGGATTGATAGCTCAATGGAGGAGTGATCACCTCAACACAGCTGGACCACAGGCCACAGGATCTGGGACTGAAATAATGGCTGGCAAACAAATATAAGTGGCCAAACCCTCACTAACAAATAAACATGCCCATGTGTGCTTACTGACACCAGGCAAACGACACGCCAGCATAAAAAAACACACACGCATGTTAGTCAAGTATTGCAACTGCAGAGCAGTTTTGAACTGGAGTATGCTTGCTGTTACTGCACCTGTTGTGGCTTTGAGGGCCTGAGGATAACATGCCAGCTGTAGAGGGCTCCAGAGAATATCTCTCAGCACTCAGGGCAAAAGATGAATGGCCCACAAGAAAGCAATGGCTCGTTTAACAATCAGGTTCACCCAAATGTGCTCTGCCATAACTGTCAGCCTGTCTTATTGTATTATAGACACACACTAAGGATTTCCGTTCTACTGGGAGATACATTACAGCATATTCTTCACTGCATCCAAAGCATTTTCCCATGAAAATCATCTTTCCTCTGGAGAAAGACTTTTTCAAATTTGCTGATGCAACGATGGAAACAATGAACAGGAGTAATGATGAATGTCTTGGAATACCAGTTTAGCAGTTCATTCTCTAAAATCTGTAAAGAATAACATTAGTCTACATGAGTTACATGAGCCATGTTGAGGAGGTGGTATTTTCCTTAAGGTAGTTTTCAAATGGCACTAAACAAATATCATATTCCAAAGCCTGGACACATTTTCAACATTTTCTGCAATGTGTAAACATTTATGTAATCAATCTTGATGTTTATCAAACTTGTTAGTAATAGGGACTGAGGTTTCAGGCCAGAATCACAAGTAGGAGCTGGCCATAAAATGCTACATAAAGGTTTCTGAAAGAACAGCAGGCTGTCATCAGAAGCCTGATGCCAGACTCCTTGCAATGTGCTGCAGAGTTGACCCCCATCTTTTTGGTGTGGGCTTTCTTATCCCCAATTTTTCCATTACACAATAATCTGAATACCAATGTTTGACTGTGCCTTGGGCTAGACTGGAACCATCAAGAGGACACTGCTCCACTAGCTTAGGGCATCAATGGCCTGAAGGTTGCCAGTTTGATCTCCTGAACCAACAGGACATGACTGAAGTGCCCTTGAGCAAGACACCTAACTCATAACTGCTCTCTGGTTGCTACATAGTGTTGCTTTAAAAGAGTAGGTCAAACTCAAGTGTGTGAAGCACAAATGGCAATTGTGTGCTTCTTCTTTTCCTGTTCCTACACTTTCTAAAGCTACACTCTCATGTTAATTGCTTTATATAAGGACAGATGTTTGGCCCTATTCCCTAGCTCTTCCTCAAGTAGAACCCTAGACAGCAAGACAGGTTTTTAGTGAGAGGGTTAGGAAGAAACAACTGGGTCGTGACAAGCTGACAATCCTGTTGTGCATACCCTATATAAAACAGGCTGACAGACGCCACGGTAGCATGATGCTGTGTACTGAGCTCACCCTCCAGGTTGCCGGGCTTCTCAGTGATGCGGATCTGCCTCTCCGGCACCACTGGCTCGCCCTCTGCGTTCCCGATGTCTGCTGGGAGAAGAGGCAAGCTGGTTCTTTCCTCCTCCCTTGAGCGTGGGTAATATAGCGGCAGCAACTTCCTGTACACTGCCTGGGTAGCACATGGCATTAAAAAGTACAATCATAAATCACACACACCAGAGCCCAACGTTACAATGTCGTCTCAAGCACACTCACACACTCACACACTCACACACTCACACACTCACACACTCACACTTAAGGTCTAAAGTGTACAGATCAGTGAAGGAATCAGAATGCATCATGACTTGCTTTCATGCTTGATCAAGACTTCACATTCAGCTGGAATATATCAATTCTAATCTTCAGCGGAGCTGAGGAAAACGACTCAATCAGCAATCAGCGCAGGCCCTTGAGCAATATCTTCAACGCCTATGTCTAGGAATCAGCTCTATAACTAGCTCTCAGTGCAAACAAAGCAATTCTGTTCCATTTTACACAAACACAACACAGACAAGCTTGAAATAAAATCAGCACTTTCTTAGCACATAATGAAAGCAGATGGAACGAGCCAGAAGGGCCGACCTTATGAAACAGAGGACGCAAAGCGAAACCAACCTCCTCAGCGTCTGACACGGCAAACACCACTGCCTCTATGCTTTCTCCATGGTTCTCCAGAAACCTGCGAACAGTCCCTGAAAAAAGGGGTGACCGACAATGAGCTACAGCTTCCTTTGAGATGTGGATCATGAGTTCATTAATTAACACAAGGCTTAGTTTCATTTCCTAACTTGACATGCTGTAACAGAACGGCTTTGTGAAAGTGATTTACTGAAGGCTATGTGAGTAGCGTCTTCCAGTGGATATCCTCTCTTTGTGGTGCTGATCACACAGAAACCCACAGAGACCATGGCATGCTCCCTGGAAAGAGACACATGAACAAAGAAAGCATTAGACTCTAATTTACAGATGTTCGGTCCCTTACAGATGCACTTACAGGAGGAGTGACTGAATTACCCTGAGAGGAATGACTCTGGTCAGCTGAAACACTTCCATTAAAGAGCAGCAGACCTTGCAGACAGGCGCGCCTTTGATGAAGCCATACTTTGCGTAAACAAGGCTTTATGTAATTAACAGCTCCTGCTGTCCAGAGTCACGCCCAAATTGTTCATAACAGTTATACAACTCCCGCCTGGGGGGATTAATGGACATGCACTGGAATGCTGACCATAATCTAGGGTTGAAATCTGGCACATTCTGAAGTTCTCAAATATTGAAAACCAATTCAGAACACCCAACATCAGCGCAGAGAGTTGATTTCTGACATGCAACAGGCTGTGTGTACTTATTGGAAAGTTTATCATAATGTTCTCTTGGAGACAGAGGCATTCGCAATAAACAGCGTGTAAGAGAAGGCCGTTGTGTGCTAATCTCCCATGAGGTGATGTAATGGACATGCTTACTTGGCGAGTTGCATGACTTTTCTATAGCAGCTGTATAAGGAGCTTTCGGCAGCTGTTCGATACTTGGCTTTGTACTTGGGGCCGACTGTATGAATGATGAAGCGCGCCGCCAAATTGAAACCCTCAGTTATTTTCGCTTCCCCCGTCCGGCAGCCTGTAAAAACACAAACACGCTCCGATGAGACCAGGACATATATTACACCTCCATGCTTAAAAACAAATGAGCAAACAATCTCAATAGACAGTAGTAGTTTTGCTCTGCCTTGTTGCCCCCTACCTTTCAGTTTGAGTAGTTCATCCCTGAGCTCAGGGCCGGCGTATCTGTGAATGCTGTCCGAAATCGGGTTCTTGTCTGTTAGTGTCTCGTTGCTGGTGTTTACGATAGCAGTGCAGTTCAAAAGTGCAACGTCCCCATTGCTGTAATGATAATGAAGCATATAATATTATATAGAAGAAAGCCAAGGAAAGCAGAAAAACAAGCCATGCAAGTGCAAAGTGAGGCAGCAAACCCATGTTCTCTTTACTTCAGCTTCATTGCGGCAGCTTATATTACTAGAAGAGGTATCTGGTATTCAGACAAAGAGTTTATCTGGTTCATCCTGTTAGTTTTGTCCTGTGTGCCTTCAGTAGTTAAAGAGGAACTCAAATCATATGACACGTAAAGCTGGTCTTTCACTGATCTTACACAATCATTCTAAAAAGTCCACATCTGGGCTTCTGTTTGATGCTTAAAACGATACAGCAACTTGCTGAAGGTGTTGTATCGCTTCCCGAACTGGAAAAAGAATCATGAATCATGTAATGAGCCTATACTCATAAAAATGAACGTGCTACAAAGGGTTCTTTGAGCGGTGCCATAAAAGAACCTTTCTTCACATAAAAGAAGGCGATATGGGAAAATATTATTTCACAATATTTTGACATAAACAAAAACCCCTCAAATACTCTTCTATACTCAGTACAGATTTATAGGCAAAATCTGCAGCACTACATCTAATTAACCAGCACTAACGATACTCTCTAAAGAAATGAGCAGATACGCTCACTTAGATCACAGTAACATTTATTTCTATAAAATATGATATTGCCCATGCCTAGTTTATTCTATGGGATTGCATAAAGAACCCCTGTCACTCCTTAGAATGTACCATTTGGTATGAAGCACCTACTGTATAGAAACCATGGCTATTAGAACAGTGTGACAAAATACAACAGGGTAAGAAAGGTTCCCCTTTCTCACTGAAAAACAGAAAGCTGGTACTCAGTTGTGCAAAAATGGCTGTCCATAAACAGTCATCGCACTGTAGGAGCAGCCAGAGGGACCTCACGCTATCATGTGGCTGTGCAACAAAGAGGATTTATGTTCACATGGCAAGAGGCAGGGAGAGGAGGGGTGTAGAGTGCGGGGTGTATGTAGCTGGCATAGAAACTTAAACTGCAGGACTCATGTTTACACAGGAAATAAAGATTAGAGCTAAAAGAACTAGAACAATAAAGATCTGGAGAGAGAACGAGAGAAGTGATGGCTTCCAAATATTTTAAGAACTTTACTAGCTGGGCTCACTGAAGGTTTCATATGAATAGTATAGTTTCATATGGGCAAAACAATGAATAAACTCCTAGGGCCAGTTTTACTGGGCAGGGATTATGCTTAGTTCTGGACTTTACAGCATTTTAAATGGAGACTTTGCATGAAAGATTTCCATGACTAAGCTTAAAATGTTCCTTGTTCAGGAAACTGGCCTCAATAGTTTTAGTTAGACCATGCTTTACAGGCCAATATGTCAAAGGTGAACTGCTAATTACATTTATTCAACTAAAACTCAGTCATTTTGTCTGTCTCGGTTAATTAGCTCGTTCTGCCATTAGTCCTTTCCAGAAACTGCTCTTTGTTGCCCTCATGCTTCACCACAGCAGGGATTTGCCTTCAAATTTGCTGTTCAGGCAATATTGCTATGACATATTGGGACCATTAAATTCCACAGTTCCAGTAGATTATAGTCGCGATCAGGCAAAAACTTGTATCTCCAAAATGGCAGCCTAACTTTCAAAACAAGTTAACGTAAAAACCTGCAAGTAATTTTGGAGCATTTCTATTGGTCCAGTCATCATGAATTTTTGATTGGCAGTTTGATCTGCCTGATTCAAATGATTTCAAAAAGTGAAAATCTGGAGATACAAGGTTCAACCTTAAAAGTTCATCAGTCAGGTACTAATTCGCAGACTCACAAGAGGATAATTTTCCTGTTGATATCTTCTCTGAATGGGAAAGGAGAGAGAAGAGAGTTGATCTGGTCAGTAAGGTGGTCCACTTCATCCTTCTCAAGAACATCTCCGGTCTCCTCTCCATCCTGCTGTCCTTCACGCTGGTCCCAGGTGGCCAGATTCAGGACTTCTACAAACTGAGAGCGAGCTCCCAAAGGATCCATGCTGCTGAACGGCACTACAGCAGTGAACTGAGCAGGACACAGACACAGACACAGACCTTTTCTATAAAAGTACGCCAGGAGCCAATGTAACACTAAATTCACAGAATGCTATTTAGTAAAATCTGGTGCAAATCAATGACAGTGACACTCCTGTAAGTTTCAGGGATAAGGCTGTTTGCGGTAGAACCGGGTTCACTGTTTTACACCACTGTTTACTTTCCGATGGCATTTCATTAGAGTAATGAGTCTTTCATGACATTTAAATGGTGACAAACAGCAAAATGGCAAACATCCATTTTATCAACAGAAGTAAAAAGCCAGCATCTTCTTTCCCTACAAACACAATCTAGATGTCTTTTCCTGCAGATGCATTCCCACCCCTGCGTGCCACACTGATAAGCCACAATGTCAGTCCTGTTGAGAAATGGGACTTGCATTTCTGAGCATTAACACAAGGTAAGAGAGATGAAGAGAAGGACTATATACAAAGGGTGGCTTCTCTATCACCCAGGGGCTACGCTGACCATAACAGAGAGCATCTATCTGCCCTGGCAAGATTCAATCAACTGATAAAGCAGTGCGTGCAAACGTCCAGGTCTCTCAACTACACTTTGGATGGAAAAGTGCCAGTAACTGTTACTTTACTGTCCCACCTGTATAAAAAAAGAGAAAAGTCTGGGAAAGGCAGAAGAAATATGTGTTCTAAGCCTTTTCAAATGACTAATGTCAGTCCTATCACATCACATCAGCCAGTCGGTCAATCGGTTACTGTGAATAGCAAGTAAAAGATAAACTGATTTCCAAAAAGTTTGGTAAAAATCAAAAAGGTGATTTTTTTTTCCTAAAAGGTTTTTTTTTACTATTTTAAGTAAACTTCTTTACAGTTTTTTTTTTTAATTACAAAAAGAGAAAAGAAACAAAAGTTAACCTCTGGTAAATATTACAGCTTGTAAAAGCTTTGTGTAGCAGCTAAATGTCTTTCAGTTCTTGTTTGAGAGATTTTAGCCACTTCTTCCTTGTGAAAGGCTTCTAGGTCGGTGAGATTTCTGTACAGCCTTATGTGCTCATCTGAGCTCTATCCTAGGGCTGGGCGATATGGTAAAAGTACTATATCACAATATTTAAAGACCACAGTTTAGATCTCTCCTGTACTAAATAGAGCATTTTTATGCAACATCTGCTGCACTTCATCTAATTAACCCAGTCTAATTACACTGTTTGTAGTGAAACCTGCAGCTGATCAGTGTTTATTAAGCACTAACAGTATCCTCGATATAGAAAAACACTAGATAATCACAATATGATAAAATATTTTATATATTGCCCAGCTCTAGTCTAGCCAGATTTTTTTTTTATTATTGTTTAGGTCTGAGGACTGTAAGGGCCAAGACAAAACTTTCAGCTTTTGCCCTTTGAGGTAGTCCATTGTGGATTTTAAGCCATCATTAGGATTGTTATTCTGCTATAGTAGCCATCCTTGTTTCATCTTCCATTTTTTTTTTGGCTATCAGAGCGACTTGTTTAGATGTTCATCTAGAATAATAGAATGATTTCTGTAGTGAGGATGCAGGAGAACGTTTCTTCTGCTGATTTTTTTATGATGGTTGTACTTTGGCCGGGGTCACTGCAAAGTAGAACAGTGCTCCACTAATGCAGACTGTGCTAAACCTACCTGAAGGCAATCTCAAGTCAAACAAGGGGTTTGATTTGCCTATCCATCCCACAAGCATGAAGTGTTCCTGGCGCTTTCCTTGTTTAGTTACATTACGAACTGAGAAAACAATTCTGTACTTGCACATGCTGCTTTGTGGGGTTAGATTACCTTCATTTTGAGGGAAGAAAATACATCATGGGATATTATGCCCCCCATTATGCAGAGATTTCTAAATATATAAAACAATAACAACAATACTTTTTTAATGTGCTAAAACTTATGTTCACTTAGCTTATCATGCCATTTGATGCTCAAACCTTGCATAAGACATGTATATGAGCATTTTTATTAATTGCCAATTTGAACGTTTCTTATAAGAATGATGTTTAAAATATCATGTTCTGCAATTGTCCATTGTTCTCAAGTTTGAATTCTTACCATATCTGGGACCCTTTCAAAACTGCACAACATTTGCATTTATATGAGCTGTCCAGGGTTTATTTACAAATAGTCAAAAATAATTTGAGACTCAATACAGACTTGATTTATACTATTTAATTATGAATACTTAATACAGTTAAATGAGTTTTGAATCTGTAGGTCTTTCAGGTCTATGAAGGGTTTGCTTTATTGTAGAATAACAGTACTTGCACTATATGAGAGAGAGAGAGAGAGAGAGGGAGAGAGAGAGGGGAACTCTGCTGATCTGAGCTGTCAGAGCTGTAGATGGATGAAAGAGTATGAAATCGTGCTCCAGCACAAAAACAGAGGACCAGAGAACATCTACCTCGTTAGCTAAGGTCGCTCTGTGGATGAACAGACGTACAAACACAAGGATAGTGCTACGTTTTTGCGAGTAAAGAGCGATGTAATGACACTTACCCGAGCCTTCCTCCTCCTCCTGCTGCTGCTGCCCACTGAGAGCTGCTGTTAGCTCGGTTAGCCCACCGGACACCAAACAGTGGAGGGAGCGACTACAGCGGCTCTCTCAAGACAGGCAACGATTCAACATGACATTTGTCTCACTGTGTCATTGCAAACCGGGTGACTCGGCGGGAATACGATCAATAACATACCGCGTTAAACATCGCAGTTGAAAGTCTCTTACTCGAGCTTATTTAGCGTGCATGATCAGCTGATTCACGAGTGAACACGATCACTTCCGGGAAGCTACACGTAAGGTAAGGGACCATCAACACAATGTCGCCCCATAATAAAAACGCATAGTCTGTTAGTTTAAATATGTGTGATTTCTAAAGGCCGGTGTGCTTCTGATATCATTTACATGTGACGTGAAATGAAATAAAGATTTATATTTTTGTCTAAATCGACTGTTAATCACATTTTAGTGACAAATTCTAGGGAATGAAAGCGGCATACGCTCAGCTGCTCAGCAAAAGTGAATGACAAGACCAAAGTAGTGGAACTAAGAAAAGGGAATAGCAATATAATCCGATATAAATAAATACTAGCACAGGCACATTTGTATATAACTTAGAAAAAAATAAAAATTATTTAAATTTGAGAAGGAGCACGATGTTTAAATGTTTTAAAATCATCCACATTGATTGGAGTAATCGATTACTCTAGTCTTTACTGAATACCACATGTGTGCTCAGTCCGGATGATGGAAGTTGTTGGTAGTCCCGTGCTTGAAAACCTACAGTAAATAAACAGCGGTTTACTATTTAAAAGGTGCGTGAATGAGTTTTTATTGCATCAGTTTGTGGAAACTAGTTACTTCAGTAGTTGGATGGTTTAATTAGCTTTTCGTGAACCACACGTGGGCCCCGCTGACCTATGAATATTGGCTAGCTAACGTTAGCATGTGTAGCATGGTCCTGCAGCACAGCAGTGCTACACAGGGGTGTGGGGAGTTTTCAGTTGAAGTAGCTAGTTTTTTCGCTGTAGATAATTGATCTTTCTGCTTAAACGACCTTTCTGGAATAAAAACAAGTTCAGTTATTGGGTCAAATGTATAATTGTCAGAGCCTTTAGTGAATCAGTCCCAATCTAATGTGCTGCTCACTGGCTAACTAGCTGTGATTTAAAGAGAATATCCATAGTCCATAGTTTCTAATGACATCAAGGGTGTTCAGTGGGAGCTTCCCCTTTTCTGCACCAATAGCCTTTACTCTTCTGGAAGAGCTTTACACTAAATGTTGAAGCTTGAAATTATTTGATTGCATTCACCCAGGTACAGTCAAGCAACATCTTAGTCCTGATGTCTTTTAGACTGTATGTCTAAAAGTTTGTAGACACATGCTCATCCAGTGCTTCTTCTGAATGTAATTGTACTTATAGGGACACTAGCCTCTACTCTTTTGGAAAGACTTTACAGTATATGTTGAAACATTGCTGTAAGAATTTAATTACATTTAGTCATAGGTCCTTTAGTGAGGTCAGGTACTGATGTTGGATGATTAGTTCTGGAACACACATTCCACTCCAGCTCATCCCAGAGGTATTGAATCGTGCACCATTGTTCAAAGAGAGCTACTCTTCACACTACACCTTAAAGTAGCTGAATGCACTCATCAGAGGAGCCATGTGGATACATTTGGACATTTGACACAGTGTAAACCAGATTTGTAACTTTTTTCCATTTTTCCTCCACAGGCTGGGAAAGTCTTCCTGCAGCTTGCCATGGGCTTGACTAAGCAATACCTGCGCTACACCGCCACTGCCGTTTTCGGTGTGATCGGCAGTCAGAAGTCCAACATTGTGTTTGTAACCCTAAGGGGTGGAGAGAAGGGACGATACGTGGCCGTTGGAGCCTGTGAGCATGTGTTCATATGGGATGTACGCAAAGCTGAGAAGGTGAGGTTTCAAGACAGTGAGATGTTTTTGATGATGTACCCTATTGTTCACTGTAGGCTTGATCATCAGTGGCCAGCTGGTTTACTCACCTGCAGTTTCAACTTGTTGTTTGTTAGGTTCTAATCCTTCAGGGTAATAAACATGAGGCAACATATCTCTGCCCCTCTCCTGATGGCGTTCACATAGCTGTGGGTTATGAGGATGGCTGCGTGCGCATCTTCAGTCTGTTAAATGGTGAAAACAACGTCTCCTTCAATGGCCACAAATCTGCTGTCACAAGCATCCGGTATGATGCACTGGGGGCGCGACTTGTCACTGGCTCCAGGGTAAGACCAAGAACTTTTTAAAGACTGTCTGAATTTTCTGCTTCGAATGATCATGTAAAAAATGTGCCCCAAAATGTGACGGGATCTTGGTATAAATGGTGACTCTCGGCTGATTAAAAAAATGTCTGTGTGCAGTGCCTATAAAAGGTATTCACCCTTCACGATGGATGTTTTTCAGGCAACTCCTTCAGAGGACTCCTGGGTTTCTAGTGGCCTCCCTCACTAGTTGTCTTGCACAGTCACTCAGTTTGTGAGCATGGCCTGCTCTAAGTAGATTTACACATGTACCATGTCTTCCATTTTTAATGATGGAATACTGAATAACTAGTGACTGGACCCTCCAGATAGGTGTCTTTACTACAATCATGTAAGACACATTCACTGCACTTGGGTGAAATTCTCACATATTGATTATGATTCCATTTATAAAAGCAATAAACAAGGATGACATCCGAGGGGCTAAATACTTTTTATAGGCACTCTACATATCTGCTACTGCTACATATCTGCTACTGCTACATATCTGATACTGATGCTTATAATATAATATAAATGTAGAAAATGCACCCATCTTAATTAGCATAACAGAAAACACTTATTTGCAGAGATCACAAATGTAGTTTTATTCATGTATATTTATCACATTTCTGCAGATATTTAAGTATATCTTTTCATGGGACAACACTGACAAAATGACACTTTGACACAATGAAAAGTAGTCTGTGTGCAGCTTATATAATGGTGTAAATTTATTCTTCCTCAAAATAACTCAATATACAGCCATTAATGTCTAAACCACCGGCAACGAAAGTGAGTACACCCCTAAGAGACTACACCACTACAAATGTCCAAATTGAGCTTGTGCTTATCATTTTCCCTCCAAAATGTCATGTGACTAGTTAGTGTTACTAGGTCTCAGGTGTGCATAGGTAGCAGGTGTGTTCAATTTTGTAGTACAGCTCTCACACGCTCTCATACTGGTCACTGAAAGTTCCAACATGGCACCTCATGGCAAAGAACTCTCAGAGGATCTTAAAAGACGAATTGTTGCGCTACATGAAGATGGCCAAGGCTACAAGAAGATTGCCAACACCCTGAAACTGAGCTGCAGCACAGTGGCCAAGATCATCCAGCATTTTAAAAGAGCAGGGTCCACTCATAGAAACTAAGTGCACGTGCTCAGCGTCACTTCCAAATGCTGTCTTTGAAAGATAGGCGCAGAAGTGCTGTCAGCATTGCTGCAGAGATTGAAGAGGTGGGGGGTCGTCAGCCTGCCAGTGCTCAGACCATACGCCGCACACTACATCAAATTGGTCTGTATGGCTGTCACCCCAGAAGGAAGACTCTTCTGAAGTCTGTACACAAGAAAGCCTACAAACCGTTTTCTGAAGACATGTCAACAAAGGACATGGATTACTGGAACCATGTCCTATGGTCTGATGAGAACAAGATTAATTAGTTTGGTTCAGATGGTCTCAAGCATGTGTGGCGGCAGTACAAAGATAAGTGTGTCATGCCTACAGTCAAACATGGTGGTAGGAATGCCATGGTCTGGGGCTGCATGAGTGCAGCAGGTGTTGGGGAGTTACATTTGGTTACAATGAGGGACACATGAACATGAATATGTACTGTGAAATACTGGAGCAGAGCATGATTCCCTTCCTCCGGAAACTGGGTCGCAGGGCAGTGTTCCAGCATGATGGAAGGAAGGAAGTGGGAATTATATCTCATGAGAACTGTATTACTAACTATGCTTTCTTTCTATAGGACACAGACGTGATTGTGTGGGATGTGATAAATGAGTGCGGATTGTACAGACTGAAAGGGCACAAAGATGCCATCACACAAGCCCTGTTCCTGCAGGACAAAAATCTGCTGGTTACGAGGTCAGTCAGAGTCCATGTAAAGGATGTAAAGACTGGAAAATGAAAATACTCTGCACCATATACTTCATCATCTTTGGCTGTGACCAAAACGGCTCCCTGTTTACGTTTTAGGGCACTAATGAATAGCCATGCTTCACTGCAGTGGAATTTTAATGTGTCTTGAGGGCACTACAGTCTTCCACAATGCACAATGTAGTTTATAGCAAACATCAGAGCTCAAGACATCAGCCGAGTGTGGACTACAATACATTGCAAACCTCATTACTAAGCAACAGACAGTGGAACGAAATGAAGCCGATGAACTGACTCATGATCATGATGATGAGGAAGTGTCCAAATTCACTCATGTTTCTAGCGCTACTTAGTAAACTAAATAGTCTCTCCTGCTGTATAGTGCAATACCAATGAGGGAGTAGGGATCCATTTAAGTCACAGCCAAGATCTTTGTAGAAAGTGTAGAATGAATTGTTGCTCTGATAAAAAAAACCCTAGTTCTGTATGTGTCTGACTTGTGTTACTCTCTTTTCAACCATCCAGCTCAAAGGACAGTTTTGTGAAATGGTGGGACTTGGATACCCAACACTGTTTTAAGACCATGGTGGGCCACCGCAGTGAGGTGAGCAGGATCACTATATTCTGTCTCATATTAAATCAAAGACCTCAGGCTGCTGTTTTCAGATTGTGTATTTGGTGCGACTTTAGCACCACAAAACCTCAGTCAGGGCTGGGATACATTTACCAGTAATGTTTGAGTTGTGCATCATTCATACATGCAGCACTTTCTATGGAGTTAAAGGGGGTGTTCCAAAGCCGGCGAAACAGGAAAAAGTGCCGGGCAGTGAGCCTCCAGAACCAGAGTTAGAGAACCCTCGTACAAAATACCTGTCCTGTGAGATTTTCCCTCATGAGGTTAAACTAAAAAGACCAAAGAATCACAGAACTGGTTGCCACTGTTTTCTAGATCTCACTGTGACTCCTGGTCATTTGTTGTTTTCTGTTCAAACACAAGCCCTCCCAGTTATTTCTTCGATATTATGCTAGGTCTGTTGCAAGTCAATTCCAGGTGAACTATAGTGGAATTTCAACTTTCTCATCATAATTACTGGTGAATTTTCAAATATTATCCAGTTATTGCTGCCATTTTTCAATACTGTTCAAATGTAATTACACAAAGTAATTGTAGTTTCTCATCCAGTTGAATTAGGTGTTTTCAGTGAATTTAGTAAACATATTTAGTGGGATTAAATTTCTGTATGAACAGGTTAACATCTGCAGTTTATTTAATTTGTCTTGTCTCTGTCTGAAAAAGTGTGCACACATCAACAACTTCTCTAGAATCTCCTCTTTAACTTATGAACATGAATTTGTGTTTTGTATGAGTGAATAACACCTGAGAAATAAGGCGCTTTAAATCCCAAACTCCATTCTTTTGTTATTGCTGTTGTTAGGCCAAGATTTTGCTACTACTTAGGGTTACTGGTGGCATTTTATTCTAGTAGGAAGAAATGAATAAACCTGCTGTTCATTCTTTAGGTGTGGGGAATGGTTCTGTTGAATCAGGAAAACAGGCTGCTGACTGGCTCAGCTGACAGCGAGCTCAGAGCCTGGGACATCGACTACCTGCAGGAGGTAAGGAAATATCCTTCAGGCTGTATACATTTACGCTACATGGGAAAAGTATTGTGGCACACCTCTTGATCACTGAATTTGGGTTATTTCATTAAGTACAATGGTCACAGGTGTGTAAAATCAAGCACATAACCATGCAGTCTGCCTTTACACACATTCGTGAAAGAATGTGTGGTTCTGAAGAGCTCCCTGAATTTCAGGGTGGTGCTGTAATGGCAGTGCTGCCACTGTTGCAGCAAGTCAATTGGTGATATTTCTTACCTCCTAGATCTTCCACCATCAATTGTGGATGGTATTGTTGAAAAATAAAAGCGTATTGGAACCCCAGTAACACAGCCAGGCACATAACCACCAACGTTTACTGGATAACTGCAGAGCTCCAAACCTCCAAAGCTGCAAAGGGTGGGGCAACTCCATATTAATGACTTTGGATTTAGAATGGGATGTCATAAAGACTAGGTGCATGTGTCCCAATACGTTTGTCCATATAGTGTAGAGTATGTCAGATGTGATCCTGTAGGGGCCTCTGAGTGGCACGGCCATCTAGGAGCTGTCCCTATTATGAAAGAGCCATTTCAATCCCTCGCGATGCCACAGACATCTGTGGTTGGGAGTTCCAGAGAGCACGATAGACCTCATTCTCAATGGTTAGGTTAGATGGCTCTCCCTCCATCATGTGTGTCTGTGTGAGTGTTCATGTGACCTGGAGATAGAAGGTGTTGGTAGCTTCTTGTGAACTAGGAAGACCTAGCCAGTGGTTCATAAATGGAATGTTGACATAATATTAATATGAGTCTTTTTTCAGAGTAAAGATGTTGGGGAGCCACGAGAGAAAAAAGGGAAAAGTCTTCTTGATGATGATGACAACAGTGCAGATGAGGGTCCTAATGAAGACCCAGAAGAGGTGCTTCCACTCTTATACATGATAGTGCTGTCTCCTGACTGTCAACCCATATAAATGTTCATATGTTTCCCTGCGAAAGTATTGCTATATTCTTGTGTGAAATGGGATTGTGTTCAAATAATGTTCAATAAAGCACATTTGATCTTTCTCCAGAGAATCCTCAGCTGTAGGAAAGCTGGTTCTGTTCTAAGAGAAGCCAGAGACAGGGTTGTGTCCTTGACCGCTGATCCCAAAGCTAAAGTCTTTGCATGTCATGTATGTATTTTCTATTTCTTTTCGGAATAAAAAACGAGAAACATTTACTGTTAAGTATCTTCTGTATTTTTGCTTCAACAAGTAATTTATCCCTGTAGGGCCTAGATGCTAATCTGGAGATATTCACTGTCCTTCCGGAAGAGGATATTAAGAAGAAAATGGAGAGAAAGCTGAAGAAAGCCAAAAAGAAGGCAAGGTATGTGGCTGGTATTTGGACTGTGAATTAAACATCACAAAATCATCATGCATCAAAACCTGTGCTTGTTTTGTTGCTCATTATTGTGGCACGTCTGGTCCAGGTCTCAAGAAGGGGGTGGTGAAGCAGCAGATCCAGTAGTGGAAAGAAAGTTGACCGATGAGATTGAAAAGCTGACCAATATAAAAGCTTCTTCCAAGATCAGGTGGGTGCAATTGAATATTGAATAAATGCTGTAATCCTGCACTTCTGTACAGCTTTGATGGAGGAGTATTTGTATCTGGGCTCTTTTCAGGTCTGTGGACTGCATTCACTTTCCTACTGGAGAGCTGAAAGTTGCCCTGTTGCTGCAGAATAATACAGTAGAGACTTACACTGTGAAAACCACAGAGAAGAACCCTACTGGAACCAAGACCAGCCGGCTCACACTCGGGGGTCACCGCACGGACGCTAGAACTCTGGCCTTCAGCTCAGATAACATTGCTGTCCTGTCTGCCTCTGGGGACACTGTCAAAGTGTGGAACAGGTGGGTGTGACCCTAATTGTGGTTAAAACAGTAGCATGATGTGCATGAATATTCGTTCCCACTACTTACAGTGGGTCCAGAACCTACCCAGACTCATTTTGGGCAGGGCAGGAATACTTCCTGGACAGGGTGTCAGTGGATTGCGGGGTCACACTAGCACACTAAATGGCTCATGTATATATTTAAAAGAAATGCTTCACTTTTCAGCTTCAGTTTATGGGGACATCACAGAATTCATTGGTACAACATTTATCAAATGGGTGAAATCAGAGGTGAAAACTTTTGCAAAAAGCCAGTTTGATGGAATTAACTGCGAACATTCTTATGCATGTACTTGTAATTTGCTCAGAAAGTCCTACTGTTTTTCTGTAGTTTTACAGCAAAATGTTGTAAAAAGGAAGTCTTCTTTTTCCCAGGTCCACTCTGCAGGTGATTCGCACCATGGCCTGCGAGTATGCTCTCTGCTCTCTGTTTGTGCCTGGAGACCGACAGATTATCTTGGGAACAAAGGTATATCACAGTGTCCTTCTGTAAATCTTAAATGGGCTTGTCCTGTTGTGGCTAAGTTGTGGGGTGCTCTGGCATGGATCACAGTGTTAAATGGGTAACTACTGCCCTCCTGTAATGCTACAGAGGTCGGATTTTATTAACTATTAAACTTCGAGTCGCTCTGGACAACAGAATATTTCACATACCAATTAGGGGTGTCAGAAGTCTACAAGTACACCCATTCTTCATTAGAAGCCTAAATATACTGGTTACAAAATACTTTGGTAGAAGTTGAAGTATTATTTACCTGTTTACTCTAGTAAAAGACATGGTCCAAAATGTAGTTCATGAAATAAATAAATAAAGGTAAACTTTTTTTTTTTTTATAAAGGCTTCTAATTCAGTTAATTGTTGTTTCCGCTTCCGATCACTGAAACATTTTAATCGTTTGCACAAACCGCTATGATCAAAACTTCAGGGAGGATGAGGATTAGCACTTCAAATAAATGAGGAGTAAGGTTAAGGTTAAAAGTTCTGATCTGGTCCTTCTGTCCTTTCACAGAGTGGAAAGATTCAGATTTTTGACCTGGCATCAGGAAATCTGCTGGAGACTAGAGAAGCACATGATGGAGCGCTGTGGTCCATGTGCCTTTCTCCTGATCAGGTACTGTAGAAGTTCACACTCACTTTTATTCTCTGAAAAACCTAATGCAGTCAGGGCAAACCTGATTCATAAACTAAAAATGTTTGTGTTTGTGTTCAGAGGGGTATCGTAACTGGAGGAGCAGACAAGACTGTGAAGTTCTGGGACTTTGAGCTGATTAAGGACAAAGAATCCGGACCAAACAAGTGAGGCAGACTATGATTGCTGGCCATTGTGCTTTTTCTTTCACTCTCTCCCTGCTGGCTGTATGACAGCATTTTGTGCTACAGTAGTTCCAGCCGTACAGTTTAATTGATTTAAACATATCTTACCTGTGTTTTTAACAACGGCACAGATTCTTCAGATCACTTTCTGTTAACAACAGTGGCCTTAGTCTAAGATACTGCCATCAGAAATACACAGTTATAGTTGTGCTCAAAGGTTTACATACCCCGGCAGCTTTACCATCTGAGAAAATAAAGAGCCTCATCCACAACTACCACAAAAGACTTCAAGCTGTCATTGATGTTAAAGTGGACAATACACGGTATTAAGAACTGGGGTATGTGAACTTTTGATCAGGGTCATTTGGATGTTTTTGGTTGTCATTATGATTTAAAAAGAGAAAACACAGTCATTTGACAATAAATAGCTTCACTCACTAACCATGAGTGGAAAAAAGGTTTTTGTGTTATCATTCATATTCTCTGAAAAAAAGGCCAAGAAAGCCTAAATTCTGCCGGGGTATGTAAACTTTTGAGCATAACTGTAGAATCAGAATCAGAATATTAGGCCCATTATATCAGTACTTCTTTTCATAAAGGAGGGCTATGTAGTTCTGAAATTACAGACTGTAGACCTGTAGATCTGTTTCTGTGCATACAATGTTTTCCTCCTCTCACCCTGTTCTTCAATGGTCAGGACCACCACAGAGCTGCTATTATTTGGGTGGTGGGTCATTCTCAGCAGTGCAGTGACACTAACCCTGGTGGTGGTGTGTTAGTGAGGTGTGTTGCGCTGGTACGAGTGGATCAGACACAGCAGTTTGAGCTTCTGGAGTCTTTTAACACCTCAGCATCACCACTGGATTGTGGGCAACATCCTGTGACCACTAATGAAGGACTAGAGAATGACCAACAAAACTGTGCAGCAACAGATGTGCTTCTGTCACTGACTTTGCATCTGCAAGGAGAACCAACTAGGTCGGAGTGTCTAATAGAGTGGACAGTGAGTGGACACTATTTTTAAAAACTTCAGCAGCACTGCTGTCTGATCCACTCCCACACTAACTGAGAATGACCCACCACCAAAATAATAGCTGCTCTGTGATGGTCCTGTGGACTCCTGAGCATTGAATAACAGGGTAAAAGAAGGCTAGCAAAGTATGCAGAGGAACAGATGGACTACAGCCTGTAATTATAGAACTACACAGTGCTTCTGTATGGTAAGAGACGCTGATTTAACGAGATTAACTATTGTATACAAGTAATATAATAAATAACACACTCCTTCTGTTTGTTGCTGTAGGAGACTCACAGTGAAGCACACTCGCATGCTGCAGTTGGACGAGGATGTGCTGTGTGTGCGCTACAGTCCTGATCAGAGACTGCTTGCCGTGTCTCTGCTGGACTGCACTGTGAAGATATTCTACACAGATACGTTGAAGGTACGCTGCACAGCATACAGTGGTCGTGGACAAGACTGATAAATACTGTAGTAAAAAGTGTAGTGGCCATCGTTTTATTTGTGTCTCTCCCTTTCTCTAGTTTTACCTGTCTCTGTATGGACACAAACTGCCCGTGCTGTGTCTGGACATTTCCCATGTGAGTTTTCATGTCCCGTCTAACCTCAGTGTTCAGCTGTTGATTGATTATGTTCCCCATAAGCTGATTTTTAATGTTTGTGTTTTAGGATAGTGCGCTAATAGCCACTGGATCAGCAGACAGAAACGTGAAAGTGTGGGGTTTGGACTTCGGTGACTGCCACCGTTCAATGTTTGCACATGATGACAGGTACCTGATGCTCTATGGTTGGGGTGTAACGATACACTAATCCCACTGTTTGGCTCAATTCACAAAACTGGACTCATGGTTTGATACGGTCACAGTATTTCTAAACTAAATGTGAATGAAGAAGGGGACAGCCAAGGCCTAAAGGTTAGAGGAATTTGCTTGGGACTGGAAGGTTGTGGGTTCGTTTCCCTGAACATAAAGTGGGTGAAGGACACGGTTTTAAAGTTCACTTGGGCAAACTGAGTGCCCAACGCTCTGTCTGCCACAGATGTGAAATGCAGAGGGACAAAATCCAGTGTACCTCTGTGCAGCAGCTGTAAAGTGTGTGTTCTAATTTTTCTAGTTCTAAGAAAAATGTAACTAGCTTATAGCTGGGAGGTATGTGGAGCATAATATGACGGTACTGGAGTGGGTTTTGATTAGTTAGATATGATGTATCTCAATGTTTTGATGCAGTGTTCTATAAACCCTCTGGAGTCTAAAAACGCGTCGACACATCAAATTCTAGGTTTCCCAATGCTTCTATTAATATCTCTACATTAATGCAGCACAAAAATATGCTTTTCCTGAATCTGTAGATTCCAACCTTTTAGAAACTCCTCTGTCTCTCTTTGTTTCTATTATTTTTATACATTTTATTAATCAATGCCACAAGTAAGATTCTGGTAAACCCATTTCAAGCACCAAAACAATTTGTCCACATGAGTAAAGGTATGCTTTCACAAGAATTTCTCAAATCTGACGTCAGTTTTTAAGGTTTAGAGTCAGAGTATCAGGTCACTCTAGGTCATATGGTCTCATTATAGAGAAAGCTGAGATTGTTCTGAACATTTTGATATTAAACAGAAATCGTAGTATGAAGTCAAGTCAGTGTTTTAATCTGCACAGAACCCAAAAGACCAAAGTTACAACATGGAGGAAAGAACATGATTTTATCAGTGTCATCATGACTTAAATGTGATGATTTCCTTTCCAGAGTCTGCTTTAAGTCGGTTGTTTCTCATGTCCGGTACTGGTGAGCAGTCATTCTGATGATGTCATCCCGATGATGTCATCCCAGGTGGTCAATATGTCTCATCTGCTCTTTCCTTTGTCTTTTCTGTCCCCTTTTCTCCCTCTCTCTTTCCAGTGTCATGTTCCTTCAGTTTGTTCCCAAAACTCATCTGTTCTTCACAGCGGGGAAGGACAAAAAGATCAAACAGTGGGACGCTGACAAGTTCGAGCACATCCAGACTCTAGAGGTGACCTCATATAACAAAGTGGACCATTCTCCATATGCATATTCCCATGCACTAAATAATTATGGGGTCGAAGGGTGGAAATGGTTATTATTGACCTCAAAGGCTAAGCCTGTGTTAGGTGGCTAATGTTGATTGCATTATGCATGCAGAAGTCCCCCCCCCCTTTTCTTTAAGAGATGATACAAGTATATGATGATACATCTTGCATCTTGCAACATTGCTGTCCAGAAGCCTCACCTCAGTTCTGAACATTCTGACTTTGGGACATTCTTCCTCAGGGTCACAAGGGTGAAGTTTGGTGCCTGGCTATCAGTCCCAGTGGAGACTATGTTGTCTCCTCCTCTCACGATAAGTCCCTCAGGCTTTGGGAGAGGAGCAGGGAGCCTATCATTCTGGAGGAGGAGAAAGAGATGGTGAGTGGCTGGGGGGAAAAAGGTGCTGGTGTAACTGCGGACCTCTAAACCAGGCAGAATATTGGCTTATGTAGTTAAACACTGTTTTCTGCACACATCATTTCAGTAATTTTCAGAGTAAACATTCAGTAGCAGTTTTCACTTTGCTGTCTTTTACATCTGTAGCATAGTGGAAAGACCTTTGACTCACAAGACATTTGTAAAACACCTTTTAGTCATTGAATTCAGGTGTTTCATTAAGTCCCATTTCCCCTTTTTTGGTCATTCTAAGGTTAGAATTGGTCATTCTAAGGAACTTTCCTAATTCAAGCAGTGCTGAGAAGTGCATAAGAGTCTCCAACGTTCTGCTGACCCAATAATTGCAGAGCTGTAAACCTGCTGTTAGAGCTGCAAAGGGAGGGTCCTACAGGAGCTTCTTTGACGTTCCACTCTAAATCCATTGGCATTCTTATGGAGTATAAGAATGCCAATGGATTTAGAGTGGAACGTCAAAGAAGCTCCTGTAGGTTGCAACGTGTTGGTGTCCCAATTCTTTTGTCCATGTAGTGTAGATGTTGATAGGCAGGTGCTGAAACAAGAATAAGCTATGAATCCTGTTATCAATTAGCTTTGTTTTCACACTGAGTGAAGTCAAGCTCTGAGGGTAATGCTGATCTATAGCAGTGTGTTTTTGTTAGTTGTTTTGCATATATGGTTAATCAGTTACATCTCAATTAATTCACATTAATTATGGAATATCAAAAAATCTTTCAGGAAAGAGAAGCAGAATTTGAAGAATCTTTGGCCAAAGGAGAGGAGCCTGTGGTAAGTGCTGGCCTTGATCATCTTCTATCGCTCATTTGTCTTTTTCTTATGAGTCCGCAATATCAGCTAGTGTCATGCTCATTTTCACCCTATGTTTCCAGGTCCCTGGAGAGGCCAAAGGAGAGGCAGAGCCAGCAGGGAAGAAGACTATAGAGACTGTCAAAGCGGTGAGTTTCCCAGCATTAAAGGGAAAAGGCAAGTTTGTGGTGACTGGGGAAAGATGGCTGAAACTTACTGTGTCTTCTGTATTTTGGTACAGGCAGAGCGTATAATGGAGGCCCTGGAGCTCTACAGAGAGGAGAGCAAGACGCTGGAGGAGCACAGGGCTGCCTGTGAGGCAGCAGGGAAGGAGGTGTGAAACTTTCTTCATACCCGAATACTAAAAATAAAATAAAATGTGTGTATGTATGTGTGTGTGTATATATATATATATATATATATATATATATATATATATATATATATATATATATATATATATATATATATATATATATATTGATAGATAGATATATATTGATAGATAGATATGTGTGTATATATAGTTTGTATACCAATATACACGTAGCACATATAGGACAACAGTTAACCATGTGCTCTGCAGTTACTTTGCAACGTGATGCTGTCTTACAAATTTGGTTATTTATGTGTCTTTGTTTTGCAGTTACCGCCTCCGAAGACCAACCCAATTCTTGTGGCCTATGGTAATATCTCGGTAAGTACCTCATAGGTCTATCTTTCATTTTTCAGAATAACAGGGAATTCATATTTCCAGCTTAGTTTTGGGTATAAAGGTGTTTCATGTATGTACTTGAACACTTTACATATCACTTCAGTCTCCTTCACTATAATGAGGGTAATTGTGTTATATATGATACATAATTTGGGCCCTTGAATTCCTTTAGTAAATAAATGTACTTAATTTTTTTTCTGTAATGCCACATTACTGAAGAACTGGCTGCTTATACTGAAAGCAGAGACATGCACAGTTACTGTTAAATGTATACTATGTTCTCGCACTGCAGTTTAGTAACCCCTTTTTATTTGGTGACCCACAGCCCTCTCGCTATGTGTTAGATGTCATGAAGAAGGTCCGATCCAGGTAGGGGAAACATGCTCTCATCCAGCTGCTTCAGGAATGACTGTGCTGTCTGCCGTACATGTGATCTCTGCTTTTGCTCAGAGCCTTAAAAAAAATAAAATAAATAAATAATAAAAAAAAAATAAAAAAAAAAAAAAATAAATAAATAAAATATATATATATATATATATAAAGCTATCCTAGAGCTACTGGACGAGGTGGTGGTGTGGCTGTGGTTTAAAAATAAATAAATAAATATCAAGTCCTCCAAGTTAAGACGTTTGCTAGATTTGTGCAGTTATTAAGACTGGAATCTAGCAACCCTCTCACATGTGCTCACATGTGTATACAGACAGACTAAACCAAACTGATTTTATTAACAGCTTAACTAACTATTAATTTTTAAAACATGGCTTAACTGGCTTAGGTCCTGTCTTTACCATAGAGTGTTGGAAGTTGTAGGTCTACCATTTTGAATGGGCTACCTCAAGGGTCGATATTTGGACCAACACTCTTCATTATATACGTTGCCTTTGGGTAGCATCATTAGAAAGTGCAATATCTGTTCACAGGCACAAGAAACAAGACCATATTACTCTGATTTTCCCCTCCTCCACTGGCTTACTATTTGTTACAAGGATAAGTTCAAAGTTCTTCTATTTGCTTTACTGAGTTACTAAAACCTCTCTCCTGTTCCCCAGCCCCACAGTATCTGCTTAAGCTTAAGGATAATTAAGCCTTTGCTGTTGCAGTGCCGAGACTCTGGAACAGCCTACCATTAGACATTAGTTCTGCCCTCTCTGTTTTGAAGAAAGAAAAAAAAAAGACATAATTGAAAACCTATTTTTAATGTTTGCTTTCTTATCTGCTTGAATGTGTGTAATTTCAGTGCTTTTATATATTTTAATATTGAATTAGGATTAAATATGTACAGCACTTTTGATAAATTACTTACTGTATACACTGAGAAAACTCCTTTAGGAATAGTGATGGAATGAGAAATCAGTACTGCATTGCAGAAATTAACAAAGTTGATGTGATTAGGTAGTAAATGTATAATTGATTTCTCAGTGTGTTTCTCTGCTTTCAGTGAGTTAGAGGTTTCTCTGCTGGTGCTGCCCTTCCCCTATATCCCCGACCTGCTCTTACTATTCAACAGCTACGTACAGCAGGGTCTGGAGGTAGAGCTGGTCTGCCGCTGCCTCTTCTTCTTACTCAGGTATTTATGATCTCTCACCTATGCTGAATTCTGTTGAGGTGTACCCATTGCTTTCAGATATCTTGTATGATCTCCTCAGAAAGCATCACAGCAGCACATGCTTAAGGTCACCATCCCCAATGCCAGGCATCAGTTTGAAGGTATAAAGCACCCAGCATTGAGCTGTGGGGCTGTAAAACAGCACACTCTGGAGTGATAAATGCCACTCCAACTCATCCCAAAGGCATTGGATGGTGTTCGTGTCCAAGAACTGATGGATAAAAATAAGGCTTTCCCTCAGATTTGTTGTTTGTTTTTTTTTGAAGGATCCACTTTGGTCGGATCACCAGTAATCAGATGCTGCTGTCAGTCATTGATGAATTGAGGACCAACACCATCTCCAAAGTGCGCGAGATCAGGGTAAGTTGCGTTACACCTGTCAAACTCTGCTGTTGCCAATATATTCTGCTTATCTTTCAGCTCTCGTCCCTCTGCTCATCTTTCTCAGGATGTGCTGGGCTTCAACAGCGCTGGGCTTCAGTTCTTGCAGCGGGAGATTGAAAGTAAAGAAGACGTGATGTTCTTCGCTGATGCCACAGATTGTTTTGAGGAGAAGAAGAGAAAGAGAAAAAAGAGGGAGAGAGCCATTCTAACCATTGACTGATCATGAATGCAGATCACATGAGCCAAAACAAGCTGGAAAATGCCACCTCAGACTCCCTATCGTTTGTTCTTCATTAATGAGATGTTGCGAGGTGTTCATCATGTTTTTATAGGCATGAATGTGATGTGTTTGTGGTGTTCTTTTAATAATGAAATTGTCGTTAATCTGCTGTCTGCGTGTGAGTTTCTAATTTTTCATTGAAATATACATATATATAGAGGCATAATATACGGCAGAAAATGCATTGGATTTACGCACACCTCAGGCTCCAGTGGTGGAGTCAAGGCTGAAACCCGTCAGTGTTATAAACAGTGTCGTAAAATGGATTTATTTAGAATTGAGATTGATTTTTCCCTTCAGGTACATGGAGGCCAGGCATGTTCTGATATATGGGCTTTTCTACAGCTTTCTCTGTACTGCAGCTCGCTGGGGAGTGTGTTCAGCAGTGGTGGTGTAGGTTTGTGTGAGGGTTCAGTAGGGAGGGCCATGTCAGAGCTGTCACCACAGCATGGGACCACCGCAAAGACTTTTCATGGGAGCCTGATCAAGTCAGGGAGCCAGGCGAGGGCTTCTGCCTCTGAAAACTCTCACTCGCACAGCAGGCCGCCAGGGAATGACCACATTTCAGGAAAGTCTAATAGGCATGAAGCAGCGATGGGAGCTGTGACAAATTCATGAGCGCTTCACAATTTAGCACAGGTCAGGTAACGAGTAAAAGCTGATACAATGATAACCATAAGCAGGCATTTATCTATTAAATTTTTTTTTTTTTTTTTACTTTTGTTTTATTTTCTTTAACCAATTTCTAAACTTTGCACTCTGATTTTACACTATTATTGTTTATCTACAAAATATGCCCCTCATATTTTATCCCCAATTGTAGCTGAGCCAATTAAAACCCGCTGACTAGGCATTAGGAGGAAGAGTACAAGCACATGCGTACTGCGACAAATGCTAAGTCAACCACCACCGTTTTCCCAGCTGCCACCTATACAGCTTTGCTTAGGCAGGCTACACACTCGGCGGAAAGCGCAGGATCCCCAGTTTTGATATATCAACCAAAAGACACCTGTCAGCATCACAATGGCAGTGATGAGGGGACAGTGCGCCATCTTCCCACCCAAAGAGAGAGTGGCCATGTGTGCTCTCTCAGGATCTGGCCACTGATGGCGGGGCAGCATGACCCAGGATTCTGACTCTCGATCCTCTGGCCGTAGTGTCAGCCTCTTAGTCTGCTGAGCCACTATTATGTTTCAGTGATGAATAACCGGAATTTCCCCTATAAATTTTGCAGCTTTGTTTCCTGTAGCAGATGTGGTTGCTTATTTTCCTGTAGAAAATCAGAAAAATCATTTATATGATTATATCATTCTGCTACTTATAATTTATCTTCTGAACTTTTAAGTTCAGTTTTTTTTTTAGTTGACCTTCCGATGAGAATGAAAATACAGACATTTTCTTTATCTATTTATGATTATGATAACTGAAGAAAGCATTTTAAAGAGTTAACCTCTCTGTTAGCAGGTAACAACACTGCATATTTCATGGCAGACTGCGGTTGGATTTTCCACCATGGCCTTGGACAAAATTTGTTATGTAATTTAAATGTAAATCACTCTGGATAAGGTACGATAAGATGCATGTAAATGGCCCGGAATGCTGTAAACTTCATTTCTAGCAACTTTAGATATGTTAGAGATTTCTAACTTTAGATAGAAAATGTGAACAGAATAACAGCTGATGTACAGCAGAAACTCATTTGTGTTTCTCAGATCGTTGGTCATAGCATTGATCTCTCTTGTGTGTGTGCCCAAAAACCAATAATTACCTTGTAAGGATAGTCATGAAAATGGTGTTTTATGCATTGTGGAACACAGTCTTTAAATTGTAGTCCTCCTGACAGTGTTTTTGGAAGCTAGTCCCAGCAGGAGTGGCAGAGGAACACATCCAGGTGGACTTTACTGGACGTGTAACCCGGCCTGAATTCACAGTTACAAGCCTGAGTGTATGAGGCACACATAACTCACTGTGTGTGTGAAGAGCACTAGGCTGCAGTCTCGTTTTCACTGCTGTTAGTCTAATGGCTAACACTGCTTGTTTCTTTTCACACCCACATCAACCACTTGATTTTCCACCAGGGTGTTAATACCCTGGTCATCAGTGTGAGATGAAAAAGAACACCTCACTCCCATTTTAAATAGATAGAATAGTGTGTATTTACAAGGCTGTAAAAAAGCTGACTGTTTTTATGAAGCTAGAGTTGGTCTTCAGGGTCATAAATATCACACCTACCAAGATTAAAAATTCCACAGGAAAAAGGAATGAAATTAGACACCTTTGCACATGCTCTGGACAACTACAGTATATATATATATATATATATACAGTCATGCCCGAAAGTATTCATACCCCTGGCAAAGTTTGACTTAAATTTACTTTTATTTAACCAGAAGTTATATTTTTGCCTTGAAACGACACAGGCATCTCCCAGGAGATAACACGATGATGTACAAGAGGCATCATTGTGGGAAAAAGTATTTCTCAGCTTTTATACACATTTGAACAAAAAGTGGCATGTCCAAAATTATTCATACCCTTTGAAAACTGTCACAGTATATGGGAAAATCCAAAGTTCTATACCATTCCAAATAGTCCAAGCTGTTTTAAAGCATCCTAATTACCCTGATTCATTGGGAACAGCTGTTTTAATCAACTCAACAGGAGAAAAACAGCAGCTAAGACAAAGGAGCTCACTAAGGACCTGCGGCTGTGCATTGTGGCCGCTCACAAGTCAGGAAAGGGCTATAAAGCCATATCAAAATGTTTTCAAGTTCCAGTGGCTACAGTGCAAAGTATTATTAAAAAATACAAGAAGTTCCGCACTGTGGAAAATCTCAGAAGATGTGGTCGGAAGCCAAAAGTGACACCTGTGCTGGCCAGGAGAATAGTGAGAGAGGTGAAGAAAAATCCAAGGATCACCACCAAGGCCATCCTGGTGAATCTGGACTCTGCTGGTGGCGACATCTCAAGGCAGACAGTTCAACGGACACTGCACACTGCTGGGTTCCACGGACGCAGGCCAAGGAGGACACCACTTCTCCAGAAAAGGCACACAAAAGCCCGCTTGACCTTTGCAAATGCTCATCTGGACAAAGAAGAAGACTTCTGGTGTTCTGTTTTATGGTCAGATGAAACAAAAATTTTATTGTTTGGCCACAATGATGTGTGCACCATTTGGCGTAAAAAAGGAGAAGCCTTCAACCCTAAGAACACCATCCCCCACTGTCAAACATGGTGGTGGGAACCTAATGTTTTGGGGGTGTTTTTCAGCCAATGGACCAGGGAACTTGATCGCAGTAAATGGCACCATGAAAAAAGAGCAATACATCAAGATTCTCAACAACAACATCAGGCAGTCTGCAGAGAAACTTGGCCTTGGGAACCGGTGGACATTTCAGCACGACAACGACCCAAAACACAGCCAAAGTGGTGAAGAAATGGTTAGCAGACAAAAACATTAATGTTTTGCAGTGGCCCAGCCAGAGTCCTGACTTGAATCCAATTGAGAATCTGTGGAGGGAGCTAAAGATCAGGGTGATGGCAAGGAGACCCTCGAACCTCAAAGAGTTGGAGCTCATCACTAAAGATGAATGGGCAAAAATACCAGTGGAGACATGCAAAAAGCTGGTCAGCAATTACAGGAAGCGTTTGATTGCTGTAATAGCCAATAAAGGCTTTTCTATTAATTATTGAGAAGGGTATGAATAATTTTGGACATGCCACTTTTTGTTCAAATGTGTATAAAAGCTGAGAAATATTTTTTCCCACAATGATGCCTCTTGTACATCATCGTGTTATCTCCTGGGAGATGCCTGTGTCATTTCCAGGCAAAAATATAATTTCTGGTTAAATAAAAGTAAATTTAAGTCAAACTTTGACAGGGGTATGAATACTTTTGGGCATGACTGTATATATATATATATATATATATATATTTTTTTTTTTTTTTTGGGGGGGGGGTTGCATGTAGATGTGTGTGACATTTAAAAGAAAGTGCTGATCTGAAACAAACATAGCCTCAGAGATAATGTAACAATGAACTTGATAATGCACTTAATAACATATGATTTATTTAAATGCATTAAATCCCACCAGTCATCATTTACTTACATTTTGTTACAGTTTGAGTTTTTTTTTCTGAAAGGCAAGCCTCTTGATTTTTTTTTTACTTCAAGTACCTGGCTGAGAAAGATGAGCTCTACACAAGGCTAATACTGGGTTGGGCCTCCCTTTGCTTGCAAAACCACTTCAATTCTTTAAGCCAGGGATTCAAATCTAGTGACTGGGAAAGCCACTCAAGAACACTGAACTCATTATCATATTCATGAGACCATATTCATGAGACTTTTAGTTAACTTTTACTTTGTGGCATAGTGATGCACAATGTCAGCAAAAACCCTCAAATAGGCAGTGGCATTCAAACAATGATTGGTATTAACAGGCCTAAACTGTGCCAAGAACCCATTCCCTACAACATTACACCACTCCACCAGCCATTACACCAAGACAGGCTGGAGCCTTGAATTCAAGCTGTTGGTGCCATAGACTGACCCAACCATCTGTGTGCCTCAGCTGATATACAGGCTCATCAGACCAGGCTACATTTTTCTAGTCCCTAACTGTCTAATTTTTGGTGGCCTCGGCTGTCTGTTCTTGGCTGACAGACATGGAAAAAATTATAGCATTAAATGTGCCATAACCGTGCCACATGTGTACATATGCCACATTTTATATTTTTCCAGTATAACTAAGCAGATACGAAGTGAATGTGCATTAAAATGCATTATATTTTGTTAGAAAATGAACAAAACAAATATCTGCATATGCCTAAAATATTCAAAGGGATGATTATTGATATGATAATAATTTTCTTCCACGGACATATTAATATTATGTTTAAATGAGCTGTAAAGAAATGTGATTGGTGGAGTAACAGTGGCTGCTCATCAGCTTGTTTTTTTTTTCATGTAGTCATGACCTTGACCAAACTTAGGAAATAATGACAGAATATAGACGTGCATACTTTCTGTTTATTACCAATATATCAGTAAGTTGTTTGTTTGTTTCTTTTTCCCCACCTGATTAGCTTTAAAAATTCAGTTATTTTTTCCATTCTCATATTTCATGGTTATCAGAGTATATTTAATAGAAAACTAAGAATACAGTCTTAAGAAGGGCAGAAGAGGTTGAACTGATGTAAAATTTTTTATCTTGTTATTATGTTTTTTGCATTGTCTCATTGAAATGGTAGTTTTTGTACAAATTAAAGTAAAGAAATGTGTGTATATATATATATATATATCATACATATCATATATCATACAAAAACCGAGACAATGCAAGTCAAAATAGACAATGTACAAATATACTGTACAAATATTTTATCCAAATACCTTTATGAGAAATGTATTACAGTGTACACAATATAAGAACACAACCAACAGAATCTAATAGAGTAACTGCATTGCACATGAGACGCAAAAAGAATCTGCTGCCCATTTTCAAGCAATTTTACGAATCAATAACAGAACAGTCATAAAGCTCTAAGGCACAGAAAGTGTGGGTGAAATGTTTCTGACATCTCCTTACTTTCCTCATGCTTCAGTCATCTGGCCATTTTAGAATCAAGAACACTTTATTATAATCACTTTTCCCTTTATTAGACTGAATGAGTATAGGTATGATTGCATCCCTGGGCCACAGAAATAGCTCTAATGTACTCTAAAGCGAACCTCAGAAAATGAAACCAGTGTTTTGTAGGCACATTATGGGCATGAATGGATGGATTTGTTTCAGGCTCTTTTAGGTTCTGCTTTATTTGAGGTGTTACCTGATTTATGGCTTGACGTAAACAGGCTGAACTGTAGCTGGTTATGGGTGATAGTTAACAAAGGATAAAGCTATTCCATTTTCATTTCTATTGTAGTTCAGTGAAGAGAAAACGTTGGTTACTTGTTAAAGCTATAGGCTGTTCTGCAGTATACACAGAAAGCTAATAAAAATAAATGAATGAATAATGGATGGAAAAACAGTACGAGTGCAGATGATCTTCTGTGTTATCTTACATACAGCACAAATGCACAAGCATGAGGATCACTGAGTGTGTGCTTTTAACCTCAGTGTCCAACCCTGCGTTTCTCATAGTTCTTTGGCCTGTCTTTCTGAGTGATGCTCCTACCTTCATTCAGTACACCAGTCTGGAAGTATCTTCAAGACGAACATCTTACTGTATTTGTACTGTTCTGATTGTCCAGCATTAGTAAATATGTGAGAGAAAACTCAACCTGCAAACTTCAGTTACATTTGGAGTGACAGGATTGAAGCACTGGGTGGCAGCATTGCCCTTCCAACTGTTGTTTTTGTATCCAGGCCCACAGTGTTAGTCTGTTAGTACTGCCACTATACTACTAAAACAATCCAGTCATCAATACATCTGAATCCAAATCTCATCTTAATCCTAACGTGATCTCTACAGGTGAAAAGACAGAAACCAATAGTTAAGCATTTTCTCATCTGTAAGCAAAAGCCATTTTCTTGTGTGTAAGTGAGGTGGGGGGGGGGGGGGGGGGGCAAACTGATGCCATCTGCTGAGTGAACATTAATACTGCAGCGTGGAGTGTTGGTGGAGGATTTTTACTCTGATAAAGCTGCTGCTCACTAGCTCTCTCTGCAGTGGCACTGACTGTCAGAGTAAGCAAGTAAGATGTTTGATGTTTGCATTCAGCAGCAAGAGCATTTAGTGAGGTCAGGATGGAGGTGAGGACCCCACCTCACCCCCAACTCCCCATCTCCCCCGTCCCAAAAGTATCGCATGGAGCACCATCATTCCAGAGAACACAGTTGCACTGCTCCACAGCTCAATGGTCAATACCCTTCTGGCCCATGCCTGGCATTAGACATGTTGCCAACAGGTGCCTGTTTATCTATGTTTGTCAGTAAAACTACTAAGCTCAGAAATAGGCCACAGGCTCCAGTCCTCTTTATTAAAACAAAAAAGAAAAAAGGAGGAGTGTTCCAATTGCCTTAGTAGTTTCCTGTGAAGTGGACTACATAGGGCATTTGGACATTTTTCAGGCACTGAAAATGTTCAGTTAGATAGAAGAGGAGAGAACAATGGTTTCAATCACTTCCCAGGAAGTTGCAGGAACATCATCATCAGGCATTGCACATCTATTGGAAAGCGTGTTGAATAAACTTCTGAAACTTATGAAAGCAACATGAACACCAAGACATCACATCAGCTACTTTCAGTTTAAGGCAATCTATTAGGTAGTCAGATTAAAAGCCAATCAGAGCACAGCACTCCATTAGCCAATCAGAACACAGTATTTAACCAGCCAAGTCACCAGACGCCATTCAGACATAGGACCTGTTTCAATCGTTTTTGATATCCTCTGGTTTCAAATAAGATGTGCGTCATCTCTTTGTCAACCAAGTGACTAGAGGTGAACAGAGGTGAACAAAAAGTGTCAGCTTCAATTGGAACACACTTATCTGCAGCAACGTTTTTAAGACGTTACACATAAATATAAGGTATAAGGTTTAAGGCCGTGGTACATTGCCTTTATTTCTTGCTGTTGTTAACTAGAAAGCGACCTGAGTAAGCAGCTTCATCCGCCATTTATTTCATGACTGAATGGGGAATTGCATCAGGTTGCAATGATTTCTGTGTAAGTCTGCTGCCAAAGTCAACACTTGTGTTCACTCAATCCCTTCACCCCCAGCAGCTCGTCTAATCAACTTCATTAAGCTAATAAAAAGTCAGGGATGGCGCTGGGGATTACCTCAGTGGGGAAATGGTGGGCCACTTGCACGAAGACACATTCAAATCTGTATTCAAACAAGCAGTTAGACCTGTCCCTATTGCCACACTTGTGGCCCTGCAATCCTCAACTGTGCATGTATGCATTGGCCATGAGACTGTGGGGTGTCTCGTTTCTCATTTTAGCATTCAAGGGTGGGCTCACACTGCACCTTTGCCATGACCACTGGTGAGGACGGAACAAATGGGGACTAAAATTCCTTACGATACCAATCTGCAGGGATTAGGGAATGGCCTTTAACATTTTTTGCTAAACAGCTGCAAAAAGTCATACATTATATGGACAAAAGTATTGGGACACCTCATCATTTATCCTGCTTTTGATGCAATAACTGTCTCTACTGTCCAGAGAAGACTTTCCACTAGATTTTGGAGCATTGCTGTGTGAATTTGATTGCATTCAGAAGCATGAGCATTTAATGAGGTCAGGATATTGGATGATCACCACCCCACCTCATCCCCAACTCCCCATCTCCCCCGTCCCAAAAAATCGCATTGAGCTCAACAGCTCAATGATCAATACACTTCTAACCCATGCCTGGCATTAGACATGGTGCCAACAGGTTCCTGTTTATCTGCTCCAGAGATTCTATTGGCAATACAGGGACATGGACACACTGTGTGTGTGTGCATTTGCACAACTGTGTCAGAAATCACTGCAACTATAAGTAACTGAATGCATTCTTTAGAAAGGGTGTCCAAAAACATTTGGACATAGCATACAGCATATATAGTGTGTAGTGTATGCACAAGCAGGGACTTTTGGATTCCAGTGCCAGATTCACTTAGGACATTTATAACTTACCTGGAGCATCATCTCATAGTCTTGTTCAAATCTGGCTGCTTCAGTGATTTAGTGATTCAGGAGTTTTCCGTCTTATCTGTGGCCACGCACACAACCTTCCTGACAAGCTCCCAAACTTGAGGGGAGGCCTGCACTTCTTGAAAATTCTGCTGCCAGATTAGACCCTCCTGCTACTGGGCCAGTGAAACCTACATCTTCACCTCCAGCCTCTCCTAAACTTTGACTTTTAATTTTCCTTTCAATCTTTACTTCATCTCTCTCTCTCATCCACTCTCACACACATTCCCTTTTTTTAAAGCTTTACCCAGAAATCCATGCAGCTGATGTAATTAGTGATTTTAGGGCCGTGCACTTCGTATTACTACTCATAAACAGACATTCAATCCTTTCCCGAGAGTGCACTGTTTACCCTGTCCTTTTACAGACCATTCAGGACAGCTCTCTGCTTATCCTCTGCCAACAATAATGCTCCTGTGCTGCCCTGCAGGAATGCCATTCACTTGTCCAATTAAAAAAAGGAAAATAAATAGAAATGGATCGAAGGCCACTGTTGAGGTTCATTTGAAAAACACTTTTACAACAGCGCCAGACTTTCAGATTAACGGCACACATATGAGAAGAGCAATGAATGAAAAAACCTTGGCGTTTCTCAAAGGTTTGATCTACATCATTATCTAAATATATCAAGGCATAAATCTATACTGGACAAGCAATCTTGCTCATTCTGAACGCTACACATGGAATGAACAACTGCTTTCAGTGTGTCATTTACTGTAGAAACCAACATGCTGACATAAATGGGTTGTGAATCACAGTTTTACCTGGATTAGATTGGATTAAAGTGATTAGACACTTGCCATAGTAATACCTTACATGGTGGGTCAAAGACAAAGAGCCACTGAAAAACATGAAATTCATATAAAGCCAAGTTATTAAGGTGTATAGAAATAAGATATTAATAAATCATACCGGGCCTCTATTTTGACTTGCACCAGAATCACTGGTCATTTTCTTTTGGCAGCTGAAAAAAACTGAAAAACATGAAATTCATATAAAGCCAAGTTATTAAGGTGTATAGAAATAAGATATTAATAAATCATACCGGGCCTCTATTTTGACTTGCACCAGAATCACTGGTCATTTTCTTTTGGCAGCTGAAGAACACAAACAATCAGAGAGGTGAGAGCTGTACCTGAAGTCATTTGTGGAGATTTAAGTGCTGTAGTGGATATAAGACAGCCTGTTTCAGCTAATGATGCTACCTCAGTCATGATGTACTATGGAGTAGAGAAATACAGAGGTCCATACATCTAGTCCTGACATTTTCCTTTCTGAACACAGCACTGTGAAAAAGTATTTGCTCTTCCACAAATTCCAGAATCTGCACATTTAAAACATTGAATAAGATCACATCTTAAACGATCCCACCCCGTTTGGCAACAATAACTATAGCCAAACACCTTCTGAGGTTATTTATTAATGTATCTCAACAATGTGGAAGGATTACTTAAGATGAACATTCTTCTTAATTAGCAATGGTTCCAGCCATGGTATTCTGCCATTTATTTATCTGGGACAGTTCTTTCGATGCTGCTCTTGGGTTCTGTAAATGGGTCATGCAACAAGACAATGATCCAAAGCATAAAAGCAAGTCTACCACACAATAGTTAAAAAAAAAAAAAACATATGAAACTTTTGGTATGGTCTTTTCAGCATCCCATCCGGATATTTATACAATGTACACTGTATACAGAAAGCTCCAAACAAGACAACCAAGTATTTATGTTGTAGAATCTGTTCTTCAATACAAAGACTATCACAGACTGTAAGAATATGTAGGAGTAAAATGAGCTCCTTCAGATCTCTTTCGAAGGGATTTGCTGACAGGTGTTGGAGTGGAAACATGGTATGTGCAGTTGTGAGCTTGGAGGCTAAAGGAAATGATCTGATCTGTCAGTAATCCCTTTGTTTTCTCCTTCGATATGTAAGCAAATCAGGCCTTATACCTTCCGGTAAAAGCAGACTTTGGCAATTAAGGGATGTTTCCAGAGGTTAGCGAGGTCAGATTACCTAAACATCCACAGGGGAGGGAAGTCTAAGACAGCCAGGCAGTGGCCAAAGATGATTATGGCTCTAGCGACAGATCTATGTTTGGTCTGTCCACCTATCAGTTTGTTTGAACTGCTCCAAAGTGAAGGAAATACAGAAAACCGAATCTAAAAGCATTCTGAGAATGCCTGTGAAGTTCTTCAGGCTGAATTACTGCCATTCAGACTCTGATTCAATTAATTTCCTTCAGGCCTGTGGAGAATGAAAAGTAAACCATGTCAAAAATGAGCCGTAAACGCTGGATTATTAAAAGAGTTGCTAAAAGGCTGTGTTCATTAGTGGCAAGAGGGCTTTATTTGACCTATAACATGTGGACTGTTGCTCTGATATGTTAGACCAGCCTGCAGGGATATAAAACTGATGCCTGATATGGCATGGTCACTCACTTTAGAGCACATTTAGGGGGAAAAAAGCTGAAAATAAAAATGTCTTGAAGGCCCGTGAGCTGTCAAAGCAGACCTGCCCCCACCCATGTGCCACTAAGACCACCCAGACTTGAGCAGGACAGCACGTCAATCAGCCCACATATATACACACACTACTTTCAGAGACCTGAAAAAACTGGAAAATACATATGTATAAAGAAAACCATGGTAATGCCACCACTTTAAGTTAGACCTATTACATGTATAATAAAATAATACAACATATAATACAACAAAGACATCTTTTGAATTTCAGAGTGTGTATTTTTAATATAATACAGCAACATAATTAATGGAAATGGATTGTATTTATGTAAAAAAGATGCCAGTTGGAATTAACACAGGCTTGGGGACAGAAAGGTTGCCCTAATTTTTCTGTCAGTCACCACACCTCAAGCCGGTGCAAATCATGTCCTGTCCCCCTCCCCCTGGCCCTCTTTTGCTGGAGCCCCAGGGCTCAATGTAATCCTGCTAGCATTAATAACACCTCCAGTGCAGCACCAGCACCCACCGTGAGGCCCAGCGGCTCCCCTACAGGCCCACAACAAAGGCTGACGCGCTGACTGCTTCATATTAGTGTTTAATTAAGTTAAACAGCTCGCCCCTCTGTCCACAGAGCAGTAACCCAATTGAAGTCGTTTATTCTTTCATGCCTCTGAGCTGGCATTCCGATGGCCTGCCATCACTGCGGACCTGCAGAGGCAGAGCCTGCTGTAACCTCTGGTCATAGAGCTGATCTCTCACTCATGTGATTAATTCAATAAAACCATTAAGACGGACCCCCTCCCTCCCTAAAGATACACACGCACACCCACATGTACGCATACATGTAGAAAAAAACACACTTGAGGGCTTGTTTTTGTACATCGTAAGGACATAATGCACAAATGATAAGAATGACCCTATTCTTATCAATAAACAGTCCTCAGAATTAAACCTTGTATCTCCAAAATGGTCATTTAAAAGGATTTTTAAATGGAAACAGTGTAAAAAGTCACTCTGGAGCACTTTCTACAGTTTCTACTAAAAAATGGAACACTGTGTATCTGCCAATGTTTAAGGTCTCCTGTATATCATATACAGTGAACGTGCTATAATAACTAGTTCCGTTTATATATCAAGACTATTTCATTGATATGGATACTGCAGGCCATTTTTGTCCTGAAAATGTATGAAAACAAACATCCATCCACACACACACACTCCCTCAGGCATTCTCACACTGACAGATCTCTGCTTAGCACCTTCAAACATTACAGATAACCTTTTTAGCGCTGACTAAATAGAGCCAGACCTGCTCTCCTGAGGTCTGCTCTGAACCTCAAGGATGGAGGACTGGGTGGGAGGGGAGGCGGCGAGAGAGATGTAATCTCTCTTTAACTCACTCTCTGCTTATTTTGCAAGTGTTAAAAGAAGGAGATCCCCATATGCAGCCTGTCTGCTTCGCTCTCCTTCTTTCCTTCCCACTGTGTAACAGAACTGTGTAAAGGCATGAAAAAAAAACACTGAAAATGATTTACTTACATCATTTTAGTTTGTTTATTTTTAATTGTTTGGAAATATATTCATCAGGGCACAGTTTTGCAAACCGGCTTAATGTTAAGAACATCCTAACCATTAGAGTGTTCAGTGTGATGCTTGCGCAGCATTATGAAGAACCTGCATTTCATGTTCTAGGGCTCCCCCTACAGTCAGAAAGTGTAATTCACTCTTGAGCCCCCATAAAGGACACGCATTTCTGGACAAGCTGAGAGATACAGAACTGTCATCTGAACTGAAAGAAGGATGTGGACTGAGGTGGTATTACAGGAATTTACACAAATATAGCATTACACAGTTCTTGTGAGTGCTGTCCTGCCGGCTTCAACAGACTAAGTTAGCAGTTAGCAGCATGACGAGCCCGGAGATGCTATACAAGTCATTAGAGCATCACAATGATTTTGAAGCTCTTTAAGATTCATCTTTATTCTGAGATGCTTTTTCAGAATGAATACAAAAGCTATTAATACAATAATAATTATGTCCTTGATACAGAATTAAATTATCATCCAATACATGCTACATAATTAATAAATGTTTCAGTAAGGTGAGCTGCTGGTGGATTTAAACAAATCCATACAGTGGCTGGAGGCATCAAGTAGAGGTCAGGAATCTAAACCTAAACTATTTACTCCCCAATTCACTCACTTCCACTTCTCACCTATTAGCTAGGAGTCTCCCATCACACAATGCTAGCAGCACTGGAAAGGTAAGCATCTGGTTCCTCTAGCCAAACGCATCTTAAACTCCTGCTAACTCAATATCACTGCATGCTTGAAGGAGTGCGCAGTTACATCAGCTAACAGGCGACCACAAGGACTAGGATTGCGATGGCTCCTAGCTACGTATGGCTGTGGCATCATTGGGGGTCTGCAAACATTAGGGCCAACACTTACATTTTATGCTATGTATGTTTATTTACATTTGTTCTAATATAATATATTGTTTAGTCTTTTACAAGCAAAAACACACCTATTGTCCAGATAAATGGGCTTTAAATAGTAGCTTGAGACCTTTGCACAGCTCTGTATATGTTGAAAAACAGCCATTTCCAGCCTCTTGAGTTACATGTTATCTGGCTTGTGTGCCACGGGCTCATAAATCTCTAGGCCGTAAAACGACATGATTCAATTACACTGCATTGGCATTATGTCTTTTATTGCTTACCAATATGAACATGAAGGAAAGTCTTTTTCGAATGAAAAACAAATTAAACCCATCGTTCATCACTCCAGCGTTAAAGCCCCTTAAATGTCTGGCTTTATTTTGGCTCTCGGTATTTCATTACAGCCTCGCCTCAAATCCTGTAACAGTATCAGGAGAAAATGTGATGTTTGTACAAAGACATAAAAACCCTTCTCTGCCTGCGGTGAGCAGTGAGGAGGGGGTTAACTGTCCCTCTCCCACTCAGGACACACTCCACTGGGGTCCTCCCCGGGCAGAATGCCACAAAACAGCAGGGGGCCTCATTCTAGAGGTGCCTTGTGCACTGCCTGAATGGAATATGAATTACAGTGGGCTGCCTCTCCGGCTGTATCAAATGATAGCGTCGTGTGTCTGCACTGTAAAAATAAAGTATGTGTGACACCACCGCTGCTTTTGCTTCCTCCGTCCGGCCATTTGTGGGACATTTTTCCAAGGTTGGATAAGAGTATCTTTTTCATCCCCTCAGAGACACAGGAAATGGATACATCCAACATCACTTGTTAAAATAAAAGGAGGAAAAAAGGCAGTAGAAGAGGAGATAGAGTGTGAGGAGACAAGAAAGTAAAAATGCAGCAGTGTGTAATGTTTGCAAGCCAAGGCGAGATGATCGAGAGGTAGAAGATGCATGGAGTATTCTTTAGTAATAATAAGGGCAATGCTGAAATGCTGAAAGGATTATAGGGGGTTGCAGATTTCTGAAGCTATTTGGAGCTTGTTTATCATGCTAGTGCTACAGATGTTATAACCCCTCCCCACCTTCACCCACAGGTCGGGACAGGGTTAATACCGTATTTTCTCCCCCTGTGCCTTGACACTCTGCCTGAAGTGTGTGAGGACAGCTTGATGGGCTTGTGCACTAATTTATTGCAGCACTCATTAGCATTGTTACTGTTTAGCCAGGCTTAGCAAACATTTCGTCGTTCAAACAACGTGAACAATGTTGAAATGGAGCTCATGTATGTGATTTCAGTGTCGATTCAGCGATGACTGTTCACCGGGTATAGACCCCTCATTAAAATAACTCATCTCACAGTGTCTCTCGCTGTGTTTCTTGCATTGATGGTGAACAGCGATAGGCCCAGATTCCTCCCATATTTCAGCATCTCAGTTAATCTATGGAAGAGGAGAGGAGGTCTTCAGTGACAGAGGCATTTGGCTGACATTTTAGCGTCGTCCTTAAACCCCATATAGCCCATATACCCTTGTGCTGTGGATACCAGGGGTGTGGCAGCAAGAAGTGGTGGTCTCATAAATACATGATCCACACCTCTGAAGGTGTGGAAGCTGAAGAATCTAGTTAGCTGCATCAATTCATTTGTAAAACGTCCCAATCAAAGCCAATAAAGACTAAGAGAAGATAAATACCATCAAACGAAACTACGTCGACATTGTCGAACAAATACACAAACACATACACATACACATACACAGAGATTATAGCTTAGCTTACATGAGCTTGGACTAATATATAAGGTAGCTACATGGTGTCATTTTCCAGGGCTTTTAGCTCCCTCAGTTCTCTTCTCCACTTTTGTTGTAAATAATAATAATAATGAATAAATGCATTTGTCTACTTTAAGTTGCACCCATTGCTGACACAGATGTGCAAATGCACACACACAGCTTGTCCAGTCCCTGTAGAGAAGTGTTACCAATATAACAGGAATCTCTAAAGCAGATAAACATGAACCTATTGGCATGAACCGTGGGCTAGAGGGATATGAATGCCCCCAGCATTGAACTGTGGAGTAATGGAACTCTGAAATGTTGGTGGCCCATCCAATATTTTTGGGATGAGTTGGGGACGAGGTAGAGGGTGGTGATCAACCAACATCCAATAGGACATTGTGGAGATAAGGACTTTCCATTCCATAAGATGCTGCTCTGAACACTGAACAAAAAGAATGAAGGACAATCTTCAGTTTCTGGTTTTCCTTTTACTTAGTTTTTCAGGCTTTTCATTGGGAATTCTGTCTGCTACAATGGCATTGCGGGATAATAATCTTGGTAAACAGGAAACATGGCTTGCTAATGTTTTTATTTGGCTGTTGCCTTAAACGAGCCATATAATGGCAAAGAGTGGTGCTTGACAAGTCCTGAGTTGGTACACTTGGTACCTTATGAAGGGAGTTAATTAATATTAACATTAGTGTAGAAATTGTATGGATCACACGGAAGGGAATGGGATGTCAAAATGAGGGATCGCAGATTTGTGCTCATACTGTGTTGTACTGCACTAACTGGGAATGCAGGCCTCCATCAGGGCCAATGCAACTGAGAGAGCAGGCCTGTGCAGCTTCAGTCCTGTGCAGCCACAGTTAATATATTATCATATTAAGCACCTGATAATTTGATGGCAAGCAACAGAAAAATGCATAGTTGGATAAGTTGCCTGGTTTATTTATGGACCAATTTTATGTGAGCTACTGCTAGAGTTTGTGAAGGTGGACTTTTATGTGTTGGTGGTTAATTCTGGCACTAACGTTTTCATTATGCTAGCGTCAGGATCCCAATGAAACTGGCTCACACCTTACTTCTGTACTCCCTGGATTACACTAAAACTGTAATAATGGTGACTGGACAATAACCTGAGCTTGTCATGACAGCTAACAGCATGTGGTGTTCCGACTGAAGACCTTTCCTCCCCCACACTCAGTTGCTTTCACCGTGCCAAACAAAAACAAATGTAACGTAATTGCTGGCGTAGGAAATGGAAACACTAATGAAAGTGAGACCAGATACACTAACTTTTGGTTCTGTAAAGAACAGGTCAAATGTGAAGAAGGAATAATTTACAAGGCAGACAATGAGAGAGTTCCACATCCCCTTCTCTAGACAAAGTTGGACAGGCCACCAGTGCCCAGTGCTGAGCCATAAATTTCCCCTGGCATGAAACAGAAGATGGCTTCCCAGCAGGACTGAGAGGTTTTTCATCACTGGAGCCTTTTAGTGGCCTTCAGCACAACGGCTGCATGTCACTGAAGAAGAAGACTGAGGGTAGGCATGTGAAAGTGAATATATCTATCTATCCATCCATTCATTTATTCATTCATTATATTATTAGTTCATTCATTCAGTTCACTTTTCAGACTCAATATGAACACGTTTCTGTACCCTGAAGATTTGCATTTATGCATATATTATGTGCAGCCAAATAGCAGACATCAGTGGGAATCGATGGAAAATAGAAGCAGGGCAGACAGGACTGAGGAGGTGAGGAGAGGGTTATAAATTCATCAGAGGCCTGGACTGGGAGTGGCTTCAATGCAAGGAAAAAAAGACCCTTAGAAATTTTCGCTGACAAGATTAATATGCAGTTGATGGGAAGGTTTTCACGACAGGGTGCCAACAAATAAACACAATTCAGGGATGCCACATCCCCCGTGGAGTGGTTACCCTCAATGGATCCCCACCATTCCCAGGATTCCATAGGGGTGATCCAGTGTCAGGTGGTCCCAGCCCCTCTCATTCGCCCTCCAGAGACAGGAAGGTTATCCTATTCTCTGAGAAACCCGAATATCGAAGCATGATAAAGTTCAGTGGGGCAGCTGGTCGCTAATCTCTGTTCCATGCCAATCAAAAATGGAACCATAAAAGGATTTGAGAAAGGCCATATGATACCAGCATGGAAAACAGCTATAAGTACTGCAGAAATTTACAAATATACCATCTTAACCTAGCAGCCTTATTTCAGGTCTCCAGGAGTTTGTTGTACACTATCAAATGACATTCCAAGAGGAGTTTAGGAGACTAATTGGGACATGTATCTTACATCTGTGCTTTTACAATCAGACTAATTTCAGAGCAAACAAAAGGCCATTGCCATTCTTGCTGTGCCTCTACAGCTAGTGTTCGTCCACAGCACGCAGGCCACATAGGGTCAAGTTAATGGGCTGGCCTACTTCTTGTCTGCATCAGAGACATCTAACCTCTGTGGCAAAAGGAGGCCAAGACTGGTCATAGCTTGGATCACGACCGGGCCAATTTTACAACCCAGGAGCCACCAACGTGCTGGCGGTCTGTCACGTTTCAGCTCATAACTGAGCTGCCTTTACGACCTGGTAGCCATCCCCAAGCTCAGCCACAGTCACGGAGCTTGGATGCCACCAGTCCATCTGAAGGCCTGCCACAAATTCCCTGCCGACTAATTTAGTCGAGTGCAGAATGATGACTTCACATTATCTCTGAGCAGGATTTAAACCTGAACCCACAACTGATGACAAAAGATTTAGAGCAAGGGTTTGGCTTTTGTCACTCAGGGAGTTTTATTCATGGACCGACACAAGCCTTTCAAGTCTGGTCACAGCTGAGACATGAATCAACTACAACAAGGCACTAATTTGTTCGTTTGCCAGAGCATCGCAGAGTACATTTACTTTGAACCTTTGAAAACGTATCCAGGGAAAAAACAGAGGGGTGCAATACAACCTCAGCACAACATGTGGCTATGTGTTGTTCTATGAAATTGTGCAGTTAAAGGAAAATTACTGAATTGTGCACAGTAGTGGTGATTAGAACCAGACGTCTGGAAGGTCTAATGCCCCAAAAAACGCCTTTACAGAATAACCATCAGATTACATTAGAACAGATTCATATAAGTGACAAGGATTTCTCAATTTAAAGAAAGTAGTTAGTCTAAACAACAAAGCCTGGTTCCGGATTTCTCCTGGACACCCCCAGCCAGATTCTCACATGAAGCACTGATCATTATGAAGCACTGATTTGCTGAACCAGATGTTGATAACTTTAAATAATATGAAGAGAGCTTTGGGAGTGTTTTAATAAAAAAAAAGGAATGTAAAACCACTACTTCCAATCTAAATCAACTTAGTTTTACTAAACTTTTTTTTTGGAAAAATCTGTACATTTCCTTTGAGCAGTACATCTTCTAAACATTGCTCTTAGGTGTCGCATCAACATAAAACAACATTTAAACACCCACTTAGCATTCAAGGAGGTTTGCCACCCCGGTGTGTGTACACGGCTTGATTTACAGGGTGGCCTGTATTGGCTCCAGCACTATAGGGGGTCCACATGGTGCAAAGTTTTAAAAGAAGGGGAAACACACTGCAGTCCAGAAGGATGTGAGATCACACAGCCTGAGCACTGTGATGGACAGTAGCACTCGGCATAGTACGGGTTCAGCTCACAGAGGGCTCTTCACTTTCACCCATCTCAGATCACAGCCAAACATCTCCAAGTGCACACTCAATCCCTGCATTTAAATTTACCCCGAGGACTGGAGGGCCTGGCCTGTCAAAGCTGTCACCGTGCTCCTCTCATCTATCTGCTCTTTCTCATGACCTGCTCCCTTCCCCACATGATCCTGCTTGCTAGTCTTTCTTCATCTCCTCATTCTCTTCATTTCTGCACCTCTGATATGGTTTCTTTGCCCTTTCTCGGGTCCTACTTCTGACTGATTTTTCTATTTGTTGTGATGTTAAGAAATGTCAGAAAAGCAGCAAAAAGAATTGTTTAGCTAATAGCTAATAGCTAAATGGTTTAAGCTTTGACCCTATCACTATGAGATTGCAAATTCGATCGTTGGGGGTGCCATAGCCATCCATGGCTGGGAGTCATTTTCTCTCTTTCCCTCCACCAATTAGTGAGATGCTAGCTAGGGCAGGGTGTCTGTAAGGAAGGGTAACATAACAGAATTGGCAGTTCAGTTGAGACTTGATTTACAAAACTGTGAAAACAATAAACACTAAAAGTGCTCAATGTAGCACTGACAAAGTGGAACCCTTTAGTTTGAGTGGCCATATGTCCTCCTCTTCCTTTTTGTTTGGATATAAAAAATTTAAAATCTTTTTAAGCTCTGCCTTCTCACCACCACGACTGGTCTATATGCACCTGCATCGACATGCTACCAATAATCAAGCTGTTTTCTCAAAAGAGAGAGAGAGAAAGAGAAAGAGAGAGAGGTTGTTTAACAAGAGCAGCACATGACGATTAACTGCAGTCTGAAAATGTCTAAGAGCCAAATATGAGCCAAAATATAAGCTATCTATAAGCTGATTCCACTGTAGCTAAGGCAATAAATGACTGAATGCATAGTGATGTGGGATGTTTGTGAAATTACAATAAACAGATAACAATGCGATTGGTTTTATTTCTTTATTTTTTTGTGGCATTTTGCGGAAATGAGATGACAAAACAATTTACATGAAGATGTCCTAAACAACCCACATTAGAACTTTACATACTTCTAATAGTGGTGTACTATTTTTTTTTACATACTATTTAGTGGATCAGCGTGCAGTTTGGGGAACAGTCAGAAACTAATGTGACTTGTGTGTTTTTACAGCCACAGTTAGCCATCAGTGTTATTCGTTGTGCTCTCATTACTGACCTAAAGTTCAAAGCTGGTTCACAAACCAGATGCTCCGATAAGGCATAAGTCAAGGCCTGTGAAGCTGGTGACTGGATTTTTTTTAAAGGCTTAAAGTTTTTAAAATAAAAAATAAATGTTAAGACCCAGTACCACCCAGCACAAAACAACGAATACGAAGACTGTCTCATCAAAGTCCTCGCAGGCAAGTCTGTTCACTCTGCAGCCATCTTCTCAATGCCTATAGGAAGTAATACAAGACCAGGCTCCCATTTCTATGAAGTGACCAAATACCTGAAACTGGAGGTCAAAATTCATATTCAAAATATATTAATAATCACTGATACATTTTGACAGAAAACTCATAAATAGTTACTAGAGTTAAACAGATGTTGGGTGCAGCTGTTTCCAATATTCAGTGGGACATATCCCACCCATCCCACCCAATTCCTACACCAATGATAAATGTCAACAAACGCAAATCAGTTCCAGAAAAAAATCTAGTGGTTTCGTCTCAAATGGACCAATTATTCTAAAGGGCTTAAAAGCCCTGCATTTCAAATTAAGAATCAAATCAGTCACACTAGGAGGTAGGGCTGCATAATATTTTACTTCAACATCATCATCACAAGGTGCGCATGTGCAATAGTCACATCGCAGGATGTGCAATCTCACAGAAGTCACAAACACGTCATGCTACAACATACATAAAAGGTGGTAACACATTTTTATTTATTTTACTTGTGAGACACGTTGAAATAATATAGTTGCCCACCCTCAATTTAGGCCTACCTGATGCCCCCCTGGCAACAGCATCCTAACCACAGCAGACACCTGTGCATGCCCAGTGTCTTCCAGCATTTTGAGTTAGGTAAACATTTGTGGTCATTTTCCAGATCTTTGAGTTGAATCAACTTTTAGTAACTGAAGTTAATTGGTTGCGATGCAAATATATAGTGATGGGCTCATGCAAGCTTAAAGAAGCAAATCTTTAGAAATAACAAACTGCACTGATGCTGGGTTTACTAATGTCTCCCCTATTGATGTTTCTAAACAAGTCCAGAGTCAGCTATGCTGGTTCAATAATATACAGTGGGTTTGTGTATGTGCGATACAACCTGAGTACCTGAGAACCTTTGGCTTCTGGCACCACATAATTGCTTACTGGGCATGTCTTCCCCCCTCACTCACCATCAGTGTGTAGCCGTTCCCCACAGGCTACTTTCAGTTAGTTAGGTATACCATTATATTTTGTGTAATGGTTGACTGCCTGGCCTGAAGGCTGTAAGAGCATGTTACTGTTTTCTGTGTTTTTGAGTGTGACTCGGGCTGGCTGAGTACAGCAGTCTTCACTCTGATACTACAAAATTAAGCTGGCAGTGTTTTTGTGGGGTTAATAGTAGTTGCTTAAGAATTAAGATTAAGACCTTCAGCTGAGAGTTTGGGTTAGAGGAATTCAGTTTTTATTAAGAATTTAGGAGTCATTCTAAACTAAAGGATTTGAGTTGTTCTAACATACCATGTCTAGTAGCTTATGTTCTTCCAACGTTAGGCAAACCAATCTGGGTTTACAGTGTACAGTGTGACCATTCCCTTTATGCAAGAAGCCTTGAAGAATCCGCTTCCTTGAGAATGTGTACAACACTAACTGTTTTCATTTCAAGTTATAATAAAATGTCTCCTGTTCTACTTCTGAACACAAATGTCATCTTGATTGAAAATGTAGAATCCACACTTTAGACTGAATTTCTCTGTTTGCTTTGATGAGCTATGAGTGAGGAAGAGTACATAAAGTAATTGATAATTCATTTATCATAACCAACAACAACTGGGACTCTTCTAAGGGTTAAATGTCAAGTAAGATGAAATATGATGTGAGGGCCACTGACTGAAGTAAATGAAGTTGTTTGGCTGTCTGCGTGTCCTGCACTGGCCTCAAATATCCCCGCAATAGGACCCAATAACCTACTGACCTCTGAGAAAGAAGAAGACCACCGTGACACCTCTGGTGTGTGCGTGTGTGTGTGGGGGGGGGGAGTGCATGTCGCCGCTCTCACATGTATCATAGATCTCCCTAACTATCCACACAGGGCTTCATACTGAAGAGCGCACCGCTCTGTTGTTGAGCAGACTAAATTAACACCCTCCTTCACTCCTCAGGGTGCCTCAATGACATTAGCACTCACTCCCTTTCTCTCCCCTTCTGTCTTTCTTGCTCTCTCCCTCTCTCTAACACACACATACATACACACACACATACAGTGCATACACATATATATGAGGTCATGAGGACCCATTGTTGCATTATCACATTGCACTAAGTTTAAGAGGTCATAGTGTCCAGCCCTTCTCTGGCCTAGCAGCTGTACGTTCGGATGACGCTGCATGCTAGCATGTGGCTTCTTTAAACATTACGTTATATCAAAAATGCATTAGCAGATGGTATTGACACACAGCATACACACTCCCATAAACGTGTCCACCAGTGAATTCTAAAAGTAACATGTATTTGGGGGGCAGTCAGAGGATAATGTTCAGTTCTGGCTCCAAGGTCATACTCCCCACTCCCCCCTACCCTCACAGAGAGGATTGTAATAGCTGTGCTGACAGACATGTCTGACCAGCTGGGACTATCAGCACTAACACACGTTAACCCTTTAAGGTTAGGCGACTTTAAGGATAGGCCTTATTCTGAGCAGCAGTAAACACCTTCCTCACTCACAAAAAATAAAACATGTGTGCATAAGCCTGCAAGAATAATGAAAGAAATCACTGATGATTTTTGCACAATCTATTGAATTAATAGGCTGTTTAACCCATTAGAGTCAACTTTAAAAATGAAGGAAAAGGTCTTTGTCATTGTAAAAAGTTTCAGTTTCAGTTTCTTTCAGTAGTTACTGAATAATTATCAGTAGAATGATGAAATTAAAATGAATGGGATCAGATCAAAAACTGATCAAAAATTTCTTCACATTTGTTAGATAAAGAGAGCAGGTAAATGTAGTTTACTAGTACGTATCCCTGCATATTTTAATGCATTGCGTACCGACTATTTTGTTCAGAACCCCATCTGGCACCATAAAGTCTGATTTTGCCCCACTGGCAGCACTGAGGAGCATTCTCATAAGATAGTAGTAAACACTATGGACTGATATCTGTTGTTGTTTGTGAAATAATTTTTATAGTGAGGTGAAGGTGCTATGCTTGGGGTTTCTATAGCATGTGTGTATTAGCGTTAGTGTCCGGTTTTGAATGCGTTCTTCAGTGTTGGTTTAAAAACAAAGAAAAGCATGTGGTTCCCCTGCGGGTAAAAGAGAATGTTTCCGCTAAAGTTTTATATAATTTCTGATAGTCTGTTTTTTGTATGTTTTCATGTTCCACTGTAAAACAGTTCCACACCACAGACCCTAAACTCTTTAATTTACACACACACACAGTGACCTGACTGCAGTGTCAGGGAGGAGAGTCAGACTGGATTATAAGATATTAAACACACCATAAAACAGTAATTTGAAGAAAACCTGCACTAAACTAAATCAATCAGTCCAGTCTCATTATAGAAACTATTACTAAAAATACATTGAATTGAATACATTGAATACATACATTGAATACATTGAACACAGTTCCACTGCTCCACAGCTCAGCTTTATACCTCTCTAGCCTACGCCTGACATTAGACATGGTGCCAATAGGTTTATGTGTATCTGCTACGGAGAGTCCTATTCTATTGGCAGTACTTCTCTACAGGGACTAGACAAGATGTACAGTGGGGAAAAAAGTATTTAGTCAGTCACCAATTGTGCAAGTTCTCCCACTTAAAAAGATGAGAGATGCCTGTAATTGACATCATAGGTAGACCTCAACTATGAGAGACAAAATGAGAAAAAAAAAACCAGAAAATCACATTGTCTGATTTTTAAAGAATTTATTTTCAAATAATGGTAGAAAATAAGCATTTGGTCAATAACAAAAGTTCATCTAAATAGTTTGTTATATATCCTTTGATGGCAATGACAGAGGTCAAACGTTTTCTGTAAGTCTTCACAAGGTTGGCACACACCATTGCTGGTATGTTGGCCCATTCCTCCATGCAGATCTCCTCTTGAGCAGTGATGTTTTGGGGCTGTCGGCGGGCAACACAGACTTCCCTCCAAAGGTTTTCTATGGGGTTGAGATCTGGAGACTGGCTAGGCCACTCCAGAACCTTGAAATGCTTCTTACGAAGCCACTCCTTTGTTGCCCTGGCAGTGTGCTTGGGATCATTGTCATGCTGAAAGACCTAGCCACGTTTCATCTTCAATGCCTTTGCTGATGGAAGGAGGTTTGCACTCAAAATCTCACAATACATGGCCCCATTCATTCTTTCATGTACACGGACCAGTCGTCCTAGTCCCTTTGCAGAGAAATAGCCCCAAAGTATGATGTTGCCACCCCCATTGAAAATGGAAACCTTCACATATTAACAGAGGAATATTATCATTGAGACACATCTGTATTGTACTGAATGTTATATTTTTTAATCATTACCACACTATTATTATGAAATTGAAAAAAAAAATATTTCCAATGAAATGCTTTTATAATGTCACAAAAACCCATAACATTTGTACCAAGTGAATGTGAATTGGTTGATGTATTCGGCAACAAGTGAGCAGTCAGTTTTTGAAGGTGATGTGTTAGTAGCCAGAAAAACGGTCATGCATAAGGATCTGACCTACTTTCACAAGAGCCAATTTGTGATGGCTAGATGGCTGGGTCAGAACATCTCCAGAACATCATCAGGCAGGTCTTGTGGGGTTTTTCAGGTATGCAGTCAGTACCTACCACAAATGATCATGGGCACCTAAGGCTTGCCGATGAGATCCAAGGAGGGCCCAACTCTTGAAAAAAGAGATCAAATAGAAACTATGGTTTGCTGTGGTTAATATTCCGATGGGTTGGTAAAATCTCTTGTTCTTAGGTCATAGAGTGGAATGGGTGTAAACCTATCCATGAGAGAAACAAACACAGTGATGTGAGAGAGAGAGAGTCTTTATTGTAATCATGCTCTGGTACTGGCAAAGGCCACTCGGGGGGCTTTCACTGATCTGAGAACAGCTGGAGAAACACAAGTCACGCGGGACCGGGCTTTCCCTCCAAACAGCTGGGAAAACAAACCGCCTGATCTCAGCCACCTCGGGCCTGCTGTATGATCGCACACTCATACGGCTACTTCAGCCAGGGCCTGCACGGTCATTAAAGCAGGGCATTGGAAAACAACATCAAACAGCACACAAAGCAGTCCTTTAAACACTCCACACACCTTCCCAAAGCTCCATACAAGCCCGGCCTGCGCACGTGCTGCAGCTTATGTGGGGCAACTCACACACCTTCACGCAAACACTAAACAGTCCAACTCCACATTTACACATGAGGGGAAGCCTATGGCCCCCAACACCACATCAATCCACCCTGCTCCTAAACATATTAACAGCTCTCTGTGGTTTCATAGCAGTATATGTCCAGCAGAATGCAAACAGAGAGGTCACACATGCAGTGTAGGAACCAGCTGTGAAAGACTCACACAGAGCATTCATTTACCCCAGTTTAAGATGGTATGCGTACCCTGCCAAGGTGCTATGACTGAACATGCTAGTTACATTTAGCTCAAGAAACAGAGAGAGAATGATCACAGAGCTCATGTTCCACAGTCAGATTATAAACCATGAACTAGAATTGCCCCCTGCCTCCGGAGCTTAGACTGTACTAAATGAATCATTCACTGAAACTGAGGGGGTTCATTTCTGCATATTTCTTAAAGCATAAAGGTAAATGCTGTTAAATGACAGCATATGAATCATGTGACCCAATGAGAGATCAAGCACTTCCCTCTAACTGTAAAACATAGTTATCAGAAGGTGTTAGAACAGGCCTATATTGCTATTTTAAAACAAATGTATCTATTAAATCATCAAAGAAAAAGAATGTCCAAAATTATAGAATCTTAATTCATAAGCAATCATTAATTTTTTAATTTCTAGTAAACGTTTACAGAAGAGATTTTGGAGGAGGTTGGTTAACCCTGTAACCCACTTGCAGAAGGATAGTGAAAGTCAAATGACAATATGTGAAAAAATAGATGTTTCTAAAAGTAACACTTAAAAATATGTAACAAACAGAGGGTAAAATGGGACTGGCCACTAAAGAAAAAGTACTTTAAGAAAGAGGAGAGAAATCAAGCTTCACTCTTGCTTAAGATCTGAAAAATCCACAAATGTGGCTGTCCATCCTTCTGCTGGGAAGAGATGACTTAACACTGTAGTCCAAAACTGAGAGTACACAAAAATAACACTTGAAGCTGAGGTGTTCAGTCCAGACCTCACAATCATTGAATGTGTTTGAAATGACATGTGTGGTTATAAGAATGAACTTTGGAGGTGTGGGAAAATCTTACAGCACATTTCTCCTGAAAATAAATAAAATAAATTAAAAAATCAGTATATACTGATTAAAATAGACTGATATAACTTTTTTTTAATATTCCCACAATGTAAACAGCAGGTTTTAACATTACAGTGGCCATATTTACACTGTCATATACACACAGTGATGTGCGATGGGAGTTAGTGTGTATTGACAGAAGAAATATGGCTGAATTACATGATTGTGCCATTGTGGAATAAGGGGAAAAATACCTATGAAAACACATCTCTGCCGTCTTTGAAGATGACCACCATAAAGGCTTACATTTCTTTCACCCCAACTGGATAAATAACGAGTCATGTTCCAGCACCTCCCTGGGCCTCCATAAACTGCAGACACTGTGAAGGAGCTATCCCTGCGAGCAGAACCCCATGAAGGCTTTGCCTGTGTGAGAGATACTCCAGAATAGCACTAAATAGACTGTAGCAGTCCTGCTTTTGATCCTGCTCATCCATCGGCCCTCCTGGCCACATGCTGACGTCTGTGAGTTACGGGTCCCTTTCTGTTTCTCTCTCTCTCACAGTGGAAAAAGTAGGCTACAATTTGTACGGTATTGCATTTTGTACAGTCCTTTTTGTAGAAACATTATGTGCAGTATTTAAAAAAATAATAATACAAATAATATTTATTCAATAAAATAAATAAATAAAAAGAGTCAATAGTGTCAATTCTAAACCTATAATAGATACCTTTTAATAGAAAGATATCACATAAGTGATGTAAAAGATACGGTATCTATTATACCACTTGTTGCATCTCACTCCTTGACAGATGTCACTGTAATCATTGTTATTCTGTTCACGTCACCTGGTTTTAATGCTACGGCTGATCAGTGTATGTTACTATAATTTGAATTTTTGGTGGAAACCTGTTAACCTGTTAATGTGACACATACATAATAGAGCATAGAAACTCCAGAGCTGTAATTATAAACTAGCATCATGTTGAAATGAATGCTGCCAGGTGACGCAGAGGTTGGCGCAGTGAAGTAAAATGAGAGTCTTTTAATATAAGAAGGGATGCCTCGTCACCAGGGAGAGGAAGGTGAAACGGACTGGGCTCCTGTCATCCATCATCTTTCTGTGGGGAGGATCATTAGCGCACAACAACATTGTTCACAGCTTATCAGAAAGTTCATCTCTCTCACAGGAATGTCCACAGGCGCAGGAGCCTGACGGATCATCCAACCAGACAAAGATGGATGAACGCAGAATGTCAGCTGGGTGCAGGGTTCTGGGGAAGCAGTCTGGATGGGGCGATAGGTGCTGGGAGTGATAAAGTGAGACGACATGTTATGAAGGTGTCCAGCTATCTTCTTTCCCAGTCTACCACATGTGACAAGGCTGTAAATGGCAGCGGGACAGGCTGGAAAACCCGTTTTGTTGTCGAACAAGGTGGCGCGGTCACAGTGTTCAAAGTCCCGGTGCATGCTTCAGCTTAAAGGAGATCAGTGGAGATCCAGAACTGTGCATCGTCACTCTGTTCAAAATGGGAAATACTGAGAACACAACTGTCAGCCTGGCAAGTCAATATATAGCACCCCTACCCCCTCGGTCCCTGTAATTGATTTGATGTGTAACATTACCCGCTGAATCCAAACACAGTTCCCCTGCCAGCCCTCCAGCTGTCAGACCCTCACTGTCCCATCCCCCAATTTTCATCGTTTCCCCACCCCACACACCCCTCTCCCTGTGCACCCCTCTCTTCATCCCTGTCACACTATACCCTGCCAAATCTGGACTCCAAAATTTCACCTGCTAAGTATAATCAAAGCTTGCCTACCTCATCATGTGCACACTCAGGCAATCCTTCTACAGAACCCAGCTCCCCTGCTGTAACCTTTCACATTTACACTAGGTTCACTCAGAAAGCCAGAGTTATATTAATGTCCAGGTTGGGGTATAATTAGCCACAAATGGTGTAATTCGGTGACTAGGGTGACCATATTTAGTTTTTAAAACATTAGTACATTAACATATGCTCATTTACCATGATCAGTACATAATCCTAATAGCCTATTTTCATCTACCTTAAAAACACTGTTGGACACTTTTTTTCAGTCCTCTGGTCTGTGCGACAGGCCTCAGTCCTCTGGCCTGTATGTGACATTGATCCGATTATTGATTTGAACTTTTGATCCACTTTGAAAATTTGATCCACTTGGTTTTATGACTGACTTTATTTCATTTGTGTCCAAATTTTTGCTTTTTAAAATTTGAATCAGATTTTTGAATTTGATTCAGTTCATGATGGATGGACCAAAATAAATATACCAAAAGGACTTATATATTAATCTTATATAAAGGATAAAATCTTTTTTCGCTGACTTTCATTGAAAGGTATAACATTTTTTTTTTCACTTTTTTACTGTAAAGTTGCAAATTCAGAGATACAAGATGGTTTGACATTAGTGTTTAGGCATTGTTTAGGCTGCAGTCAATCATCACCTCCTTCTCTTTTTCTCTCAAGCAGTTTTAATCAGTGGTTGTGTAGATGCAGGTACATATGGAGCAGATATTGTGGAGAAAAAGTACATAGACTCTGAAGGTGTTCTGTAGTGTCTGGCACCAAGATTTGTAAGTTATGAGGTGAAGCTATTATTCACATCAATGGGCCTTTCCAGTTTTGGTACTGATACTGATCACTGCATATTGGGAACAATATAGCCTTCACAGTTTAGCCCTTGTTAAAGTCGCTCAGATTCCTACAACATTTGCTTCCTAATATAGCCCACCCCTTGAGAGGTAACAGGTGACACCCAAAAACATGATGAATAAGCCCTCTCGTTGTTGTCAGAGATCAGGTGACAATCAAACGTGACAATAGTGAGATCAAACGTGACATAGGTGTTGGAGCTGAAAGTGGCCATGCAGTCGTACGTGTACGTGAGTACAGCAGGGGACTCAGGACACAGACTTGGGGGGCTCCAGTTCTGAAGGTAAAATTGGGTGAGGCATGTTTGCCTACATGCACTGCTTGTGGTCTGTGGCTTGTGTCTGTTGGACACAGGGATGGATGACGTCCCAGATCTCACAACTTGGTGGAGCTGTGTGGGGCAGGTGTGTAATGGCATCATCTGTAGAGAGGTAAGAGCAGTATGAAAACAGTAGTGGGTCCATTAAGTCTGGCAGTGAAGAGGTAATGAAATCTCTGACCAGCTTTTCAAAGCACTTTATCACAGGTGATGTGATGGTGACTGGGCTATTATCATTGAGGCAGGCTGGCTGGGGTTTTTATTGGGATGTCAGCTATCTATCCATCTTTCCATCTATTGGTCAGTCTATCTATCTGAGTAGGCAAACACAAAACAGTAAGAAAATAAAAATTCAATTTTCTTGCTTTATCTTATGATCTAATTCAACAAACCAAAGAGGTTTGTCTATTTCAGCAATTGAATATTGGATAATTTAATTGGTTTACATAATTATACACAAAACAGTTATTTTGTAATGGGAGCCAGCAGTGTCATTAAGTATTTGAGACTTGCAGGACATCATACATTTTTGTTTAGAGGAATGTACATTAACTGATATTTTATTGATCCGATTACCTATTTTCCTTTATTGAACCCTGGAGTAATGCAGGAGTGACCACAGCAGCATTGAAATTGGTAACTTGCTCTTACAGCCTTCAACACTAAGGCCAGGCAGCCAACCATTATATAAAATATAAAAGTAAACTCAAGAAAAGTTATCCTGGAGGAATGACTACAAACTGGCGGTGAGTTAAGGGGGTGGAGACATGCCAAATATGCAAATAGATGATGCCCGGAGCCAATGGAAAAGGCATTTTATAACAACAGCAATTAATGCAAAACAGCTAAAAATGTTCTAAAAATATTATGGAATATTTCCAGTATTCAAATTTTTGAGAAAGGTGATATAAAAATGAATGTTTTGGCTGCTAATAGTATTTCACAGTGTTCACTAAATACAGTATTAACTGTATTCAGCCTTTTTAGAGTTTACAGACTGTCATGATTTTTCATTGTAAAAATTACAGACATTTGTTATAGTGTAGAACCCTTTTTTTGTATAGATGGTTTTGTATAGAACCATCTACAAAAGATTTTCCACTCGGTGGAATATATATATATATATATATACTCTGACTAAAGAACTCTTGAAGAACCCTCATACAGGAATTTTTCAGAACAAGTCATGTCATTGCTTTGCCCAGGAGCACCAAGCTTTCATCAGCTCCAAATGATTTACATTTACGTCCACAGACGTTTGTTTTCTGTCAGTCTCCATATCCAAACACAGCCTGACACGAGCCCATGTTTAAGAGGGCAGAGGTCAAACAAGTTTAAACCCATTACAAGCCGAAACAAGAGGAGCATTATTTTCCTTCAGCTGAGAGGAGCTGCTCCTCTCGTCCAGTTAACCTACTCCACATGAATTACAGGATCTCCTCTCTAATATGTAAAGAACACGTCTATAGTGAATGTGTAAGCCCACTGATAAGATAACCGGCAATTTAACAGCCATGTATAAGCCGTGCAGACATGAGGAAACTACTGCAATCAAAACAAAAGGGTTCAGGAGCTATTAGTCTGCTTTAATATATTTTCTATGACAAAAACCTTCACCCAACCCCTGACATTCTCGCCCTCATGTTCTATTAATGAATTCATTAAATCAGTGTTTTCAAAACACTATGTGTGAGTATGAGTGTGTGGATGGCTGGGCTGGACACTGGCATGCAGGCTGTTCCTGCTGGCCAGATGTGCTGTTGAGTGATGACTTCACACATGGACAGCAGCATGGCATTAAAGACTGGAGATTGACATGGATCCTGGCAGGAGTCTGGCATACCCTGCACTCTCCAACACACAGTTTAATATGTAAGCATATGTGGGCAGAACACACAGCCGTGTTTGGACACGGGACAGTGTGAGTGGACACTACACATTACATTATGTAACAGAAAGGCGCTGAAAGGAACTGTGTGTACATGTCTAGGCATTCATGTAACTAATTATGAATAAGCAGAAGGGCAGCTTACTTTCTCATTCTCATTTGGGCCCCATTCCTTTCTCATTCTCATTCATTAAAAATCTTATGAAAAGCTAGAGGGCCCAAAATGTGTGACCTGACACTTAACATACACTACCAGGACAAAAGGATTGGGACACCGGCTTGTTCATTGTTTCTTATAAAATCAAGGGTATTATATATTATAGAGTTTATCCTGCTATCATTGGAGTAACTTCTGACCACTGTCTAGTTTAAAGCAGTGTAGGATTACTGTATTCAGTGACAAGGGCATTAGTGAGGTCAGTGTTTGTGTTTGTTCATTTTCATTTCATTTGTTCTATGGCAGCAGATGGTATGGGTGTAACTTAAAGAAGTTGAATAAAAGTTATGAGAGTTGAGTAAAAGGGATGTCCACAAACATTTGGACACATAGTGTAAGTATCCCATCTCTACACACAGATCATTCCCCAAAAGTGAAATCAATCAGCTAAGGGGGAGACAGACAGGCAGAAATGAAGAGGTAGAGATGAGAAAGAGAGAGCAAGTGGGCGTGTAAGAGAAGAGCATTAGAGCCCTGAAAAGAGAAATCTACACAGCAAAACAGACGGTCAAGCAGAGGAAACAGCTCTGTGTCCCACACATAACAGAGAGAGAGAGAGAGAGAGAGAGAGAGAGAGAGAGAGAGAGAGAGAGAGAGAGAGAGAGAGAGAGAGAGAGAGAAGAGAGAGACCGAATTCTAAATTGGTGTCAAGAGGAAATTGTACACATGCAACACATGCAACAACATTTCAGGATTTGCACAATGTGTACTAAACCCTCAAACATATGCATGAACTATCAACACAACCCAGACACGCATAAATCAACTGATTTGAACAAAGAATGTTACAAAGCCATCAACTTTATTATCTAACTTTACACCTCAACTTAGACCTGAACAGAACCTAAACATAACCTGACCCTTACCCCAACTCATATATTTTTACTACCTCAACCTACACCTCAGCCTAAACCTGAAGCTAACCTAAACTTAATCTAACCCTTACCATAACCTCTCATTTTATTACCTAAACATCCACCTCAACCTAAACCTAAGCCTAAACTTAAACCTAACCTAACCTGAACTTAACCTAACCCTGACCATAACCTGTCATTTTATTACCTGAACCTGAACCCCAACCTAAACTTAACCTTACCCTTACCCTAACCGGTATAATTTTACTACCTGAACCAGCTTAAACTCAAATTTAAGTCGGGTAATTCTTTTTTTAGAAGCTCCATAACAGAAAAAAGCAGAATGGATGTAGCTGTAGCTACACTGTTTTATCAATTCTTCTTCAAATAGCAATGCAAACAGGCTGTATGTATTTGGCAAAACAGCACCATCAGAGAACGGGAGCTGTGTATTAGGTTTACTGTGTGAAACCTCATTGATGCACCATGTTGGGGGTATTGTTGCAGTGAGCTGTGCAGTGAAAGTTGTTGAAACTAGCTTACTTTTGTAATATTTGGGAGCCTTGAAAGCAATAAACCTGGAGAAGCAGAGGCAAAATGAGAGAATACCATACAGGGACAAACTCAGCAAGAAAGACAGCAACAACACAATTCTAACAGCAAAGGTAAAGTATTAACTGTGACAAAACATCCTAACAGCAAAGAAACCTATGCTTAGCACAGCAGCCTTCCTTCGTTTGCATGAAATGTTCCTTCCATTAAACCAATATATTACAAACATACCACCATCATAATTGTCATCTGATACTCCTGAAGTAAAGCAGAAAGTGGACTGTGGGCCATTTTACAGTTTTAACAAGTCCAGATTAAACCACTCCTGCTGCGCTGCCTGGGTGCATGGCTAATCCAAAACAACGATAAAAAGTTATAAAGTTATAGGTTAGCTACTTTAGAAGACAACACAGCAAGGCAGGTAGAATAACAGAGAAAGAGACATAAAAAAAAAAGACAAGTGACAGAGAAGGAGACTGGTGGAGAGAGTGAGATAGACAGAGATGTACAAAAGAGAAATACAGAGAGAGAGAGAGAGAGAGAGAGAGAGAGAATTGCCCTTGTGCTGCTTTAACAGTGTTTAACTGCCTGCCGCAGGAGTGAAGGGAGCTCTGCTGATGGATTTACCAGAGAGCTGTACCTTTGTACTGCCGGCAATGTAATACTCACAGTATCGCATTTTAAGGGTGGAATACATAAGAACATAATTTATATATAATGCGCTTGACCTGCCTTGGTGTACGACTCCATTACTGCCATTCAAATCTCACTAAACCTACATGAAGTGAAGGTGTGAAAATCACACCATGACAACAGGACTCAAGATCGAGCTCTGTGAGCTCCCTTGATATCGTCTAAATGATCGAAGGTCAAACCTGATCTCTTAAACACTGCTCTCTCTCTCTGTGCTGATAAAGAGTTCTGCTCAGGCTGCTGAGAGGTGCACAGACGAGCGAGCGCGGGTCCTCTCTGCTGGGTCATGTTCTGCTCTCCGCTCCTTCTCTAAGGCCTCTGGGATATTTACAGCATGCAGACATGGTGAAGGACACAGGCGTAAAGCAGGATGATGACTTTCACAAATGGCGACTTGCCTTAAGAGCCCGTTGGCTGCTGCTGGACCAGACCTATACGGCACTGACCGTGACTCAACAGCGCCTCAATACGTCAGCTCGAGAGCCGCCGTAAATTGGAGGTCTAAAACAGATTTGCTGATGTTTCTGAACGATAATTAAACTATTGGGTTGGGCAGCAGGGCTGAGGGGGAGCAGAGCGCAGACAGTTCCCTGACGTAGGAAAAAACGGGGCGGAAACTCATTCAGAGAGCAGGGGGTTAAGCGCCGTAAAGGGACGTCTGGGGCCCAGCAGTCATGTCAACCGAATATTTCAAGTTGAAAAGTTTTTTCCTCCTTAATTTTCTGTCTGGCAGCCTTTTCCCCTTTGCGTAATTTAAGGGCTGTTCCTCGGGAGCTGCGGGCACCAGTATGAATCAGCCACAGAGCCGGCACTGTTACACTACTGTAAAAATACACACAGGCCTGGTGTAAACGTCTATTATCATTTGTGTGTAGAAATACCTACAACTTTAAATGTCATTGACCTACATACCTTTCAGGGCTAAAAGCTGTGCAGATGGCCTGAGTTACTGTACTGTGTTTCAACTGTAACCCAGTTTGTTAGTTCCTATTTTACAGCTCTCATCACATTCCAGAAACAGGCCAGAGGACACACTGTGACACTGTGGAAGTTATGAGAGGCCATTGTTTTACCCACCTGCCCTCCCAGCTAGGTGGTCGTCTGAACATGGACTTCCTTAGTTCAGAGGTCACTGGCATTTATAAATACATATTTAGACATGACGCAACTTTTCCATCTACTCTCATTGCCAGTTCAGTTACACTCAGCTCAGTTAATTAAGGCCTGCTGTAGGAATTAGGATTAACCAAGCAACAATTTTCTATTCACCTGGATTCACCACTTCAATTCATCTGCCAAACCAAAGCACTCACAGGTTCGAATTAGCTGAGAAAAAAATAGACATCTGTCCTGTCTGTCCTGTCTGCTTTTCTTGATTTTGTCTGATCTGTATCTCATGGCTTTAGTAAATATACTGGCAGAGCTAAATAGGTTCTAAATCCACATGTCTAACAGATCAGACAAAATTTAAGAAAGGATGTTTCAGTAAACTATTCGGACGTAGCCGGCTGTCAGTGGTTAGCTCTGTGGTTAGCCTCATCCGAAGCTCCTGGATAAACCATACTTCTATATAAACTGACCTAAATACACAAAATCAAATCAATAAGGTATGCTACATATTTCCTTACTTTTTTTTTTATTTGTCCCCCTGTCATTTCCCAACTGTGCCACTGCTCAATCTTCTGAGCACAGGATAGAACATATCTGCTAACTAAACACAATAAAAATACATATTAACTTCAAACAACAATCATCATGCATGTTTTCCACCCTCATTTTTGATTTTTAGTAATATGAAGTGTGGATGAAAGGAAACATTAAATGAAATCTCAGTTTAGGCCACGCCTACTGTACTTGTTGTTCAGTCCAAGTTTAAATGCAGACACAAATATAGCTATTTTGCACACAGATGGAGATACAGGTGGCAGACAGACAATGGCACAGTCCAAATATCGTCCATTGTGATTGTCATGTCCATGTCTGTAGTACTGAACGACCCGTAGGTGACGAGAGCCTGAAACAACAAACTGAACTGTATGTTCACCTGTTTCTGCAATTTTGCATTTTGTAATCAGAGATTTTACCAGCGTTTAAGATGTAATTGGCTCCATTATGTAATTACACACAGTTCTTTGTTTCTTTAGATGCACAGATCGAAAAGGAAGAACTGAAACCATGTTCTCATCAGTGAATGTCTAATATGCCAAAAACTGCAGTTTTACAGCAGCTTTTTTCAATTTCTTGTAAAAGGTTGCATGCCTTTGTCTTCTATTGTGCACATAATGTGATGTGCAGGAACTGCTGAATCTGTCCAAGGTTTTGAAGAAACTGGATAAAAACAATCCTGTAATAATCTCCAAACCTCCAAACAAGCCTTGAACTGATCTAAGATGCAATCTCAAGTATTTAGGCCAAGTGTGTAAACTACACTGCCATCATGGTGGCTGTAGAGTGTGAAGGGCACAGGGCCACATATTTCTTTTTGTTGTTACTGCAGTGAGTGATGATTTCTGAGTACAACATCTTAGCGGGTGAAATCATTTTTATTCCAGCTGATATAATAATAATGACAGACAATATAAACTAATAATATACTGTATGAGATCTATATCATGTGCAGTATACTCAGAGATTTGTGTATATATAATATATATTCTAGAGAAATCTGGGGAAAATTCATGCATTTGAAATATCGCAATACATAACGCAGAACAGCTAAATAGCGTGATGTCAGCTGTTTGCAATATTGTGCAGCTTTAATACTGTATATGCCTTTCAAAAGCATTTAACCCTCTTTATTAATCACCACACTTGTCACAAAACACACAGAGTGTGCCAGGCAATAATTTTACTGTAAGCCAGGGTCACTCTTAAGGTTTTCAAATGAATTACTTTTCAGCAAATCTAAAACAAATAAATAAATAAATAAATATATGAAATGCCACAACAGCAATACCTTATCAACCAACCCATCAGCATAGTAACCACGTAGCAACACCTTAGCAACTAACACCTACACCATAGCAACACCTTAGCATTCACCTAACAAAACCTTGGCAACTGATTCAAACTATTGCAACACCTTAGCAACAATCTAGCAGCACCTTAGCAACCAGCATCTTTTTCAGAGCAACACTGCTGAGTTGCAATCACACTCTTGTTTTCTTCAGACCAGTACTTGGTAGAACCACCTTTTGCTGCAATAACAAATTGAAGTCTGCTGGGGAAAGTTTCTACCAGTTATGCTCACTGTGTGGGAAGGATTCTTCACCCATTCTTCTCAGCAGATTTGCTCTGGGATTTTCAGGATGGTTGGATGATGCTTTTAGACTGCAGTTTTTAAATAGTGATACAGATTGATGATTGATTTGAGATCTGGACCACAGTAGAACATTTAATCATTTGTCCAATGTTGCCTTTGGCCTTTGGATTAGAACGATTGTCCTGCTGATGTCTCCCCCAAGCTTCAGTGCTGGTACGATGCTTTTAGATGATATTTGTTGAGAAATGGGTAGTTGTAGGTTTGATGTTTTTAGAAGATGTTAGAAGATAAAATTAGAAGATGCTCAATGCAAAAATTGTATATAATTAGATCACAAAACTTCCACCCACCTCGGGCCAATCTAATGCTTTCTGATACCAAATGTGCATTGATGTGTATCTTCAGGAATTTTCTTCTTTCTAGCCACCCTTCTATACAGGGCCAGTTGCATGCAGAACTCTTGATTGCACTTACTGGTGCACCTTCTCTCCAGTCTCAGTTTCTGAACTCTGTAGCTCCTTCAAAGTGATTGTTGGTCTCTCTTTTTGCAGACTCTAGTGTGCAGCTGATCTTATCATCTTCTTTTCTATAACTGATCACTAGAAGTCTGCACAGTGAGCTGATCAGGTTCTGGAATAGAACTGTTGAAATGTTGTGGCTTCTGCTCTTCCTGCACCGGGATCGCCTTACAGCAGTGCAGCCACCTGGCCATAGAGCCAGCTCACACACGGGGCTAGTAGTGAGATAGTGAAGTTGTAGGTATGCACACATGTGGCTGTGCTCATACTGTCAGTGTACCAAAAACGCACACACAATCAGCTTCATCACAGAGCAACCTCTCTCGTCCTCTCTCCCTCCCCCCCTCTCTCTTACACACACACAGTCACAGATGATTGTTTTAGCATATCAGGTCCAACTTTAGCTTTCTGGAGTCCAAACTTTCCTGTGGGACTCTTGAAATAGATATCACGGAGCTGGAGTGTGTGAGGCTAAGCTGTCAGAGCCAATCACTCAGCTTCTCAGTTTTACTCAAATTCTTCAATCACGTTTTATTACTGCCACCTCAAATGCTGGAGGCAGAATAAACGGCCTTCTACATTACATTACAGTCAATACGTTCTCCATCTTTTTCTCTTCAAGTGTATCTGGAGCCTGGCTTTTACTCTGTGATATTTGAAACACACATCATGGCTTCAGGGCCTCAGGCATATTTAGCCTATCAACCAAATAATGGAATCAAAATCTTGTATGTGCAATATGGTCATTTTACAGGGAAAAGAAATAACCTTCCTAACTCAAATGACATTGATCTAACAAAATTTCACTCAATGTCATTTTGGACCATTTCATCATGAAGAGAACCTGGTGTTTTCAAACGTTGGTAAAAAATTGAGTTATAAGGTTTTGTTATGGCAGAATCTCAAAAATAAAGGTGCTGGCTCCAAGTGGCTCAGAAGTCTAATACTCTACCGCTAAGGCCCGGGGGGGTCACGAGTTCGAATCCTGAGCAATGCTGCTTTGCTATCAGCGCCCAGAGTCCATTAGAGCACAATTGGCCATGCTCTCTCCGGGTAGGTAAATACCGCTCTCTCCCCTCATCACTCTTAAAGCGATGTTGGCCGGCACAGGCATCTGTTGGCTGGTGCAGTGGTGCTGAGGATTCAGCCTGTTGGCTGCCCGGCAATACTGCACTGGCGGAAGTTTAAAAAAAGGCTTTGCATGTTCTTACCCTCCTATTGTCAGGAGCATTGCTAGAGCTAGGGAGAGCTATGAAGGGGTGGGTTAATTGGGACTACCAAATGGGAAGAAAAAGGGAACAAAATTGATCAAAAAAAGGTTCCAAAAATAAATGAATAAATAAAATAATGGTTCTTCTTTTAATGCAAAGGTTCTTTTAAAAAGTAAAGGTTCTTCACACTCACATGTTTCTATTACAAACATGGGGCCTCATTCACCAACATGTTCCTAAAGATCTACATTTATTCTTGAGAAAAGTACAAACAAACCCTAAAAGTGAATCTTCTTTGGCATTAAAAAAAAACATATGAAGCACCTTACATATATAATAAGCATGAACTGATTTTCAAATGCATTTATTGTACCATAACATTAAAATATCATCATTAGGCCATAATGATTATGTGACCCACAAGCTTGCACTGCTGCCCAGCACATGCCCACCCGTCGGCCTCAGTCCTTCTCACAAAGCCGGCGGGCCATTACAAGCCTAAAGTGCAACTTGCTTAACAATGCTATAGTAGCTATCACACCCAGAGAATTTAATCTGCCAGTTCTTCTGACAGTGTGGCACCTGACGGGTTGAACCGTGCAGATCTTCTGACAGCGTAGCACCCAGTGGGTCTGGTTTTGCAGTTCTTATGACAGCGTAGCACCCAGGCAGTTTAACAGGTGCCTGAACGCCTCTCCCATTTATTCTCCTGCTATGACTACATCACACCCAACTCCTCTGACCAGTTGTCACCAGGCAGTAGATATTGCAGGGATAGGGGAACAAATGGCAACAGCAGCAATGTGTATGTGTGCGTGTGATTGTACATAAACTAGTATTGTCCTTGGCATACTGTACATTGCGCTGTACAGGGCTTTCATTACACAGTCTTGTTAGTAAAACACCTGAAACAGGCATCAGATCTCAACTGATTTGGTATGTGAGGGATCTTAGCACCTAAACCTAAAACATACATCTCCTTTGTGTGTGTGTGTGTGTGTGTATGTAGGTCCGTATGTTGCTTGGACTCGCTGAAACAAGAGCCATGTCCAATCTGTTTGGCATTCAGTTTGTCTCTCATTCTCTTTGGCTGTCTGCAGGCCATACCTCGCAGTACTAACAATGGGACTTCTGTTATATCATAGTCTCCTCTCTAACTCTGCCGCATGCCACACACCAAACATACAGCTGCATCACGTCACACCGCCACAACATTGGCTAATTGGAGACCTTTTCTTATGGACACTGATATACCTGTTATAAGATTTTTAGGACCCATCTCAAATGTTCATCTTTTTTAATGTATTACATTGAAAATGAATGTGGACACCATTAACATCTGAAAATACTGTTCCCTTCCTAGTATATACAGTCCATCTATAGAAACTTTTTTTGTGATGTCACAAAAACAAAAGTATTACTTATGAAGGTAAGGTGTTTCAGCTTGACCTTTTTTTGTTTTTTTTTGGAACAAAAAAGGCAGGCAATCAAATAATTTTCATATATCAGAGATTATATACCCTGATCAACCATCACGTTAAAACCTGCCTAAAATTGTCTAATATTTTGTTCCTGTGCCATCAAAAGAGCCAGTGTACGTAAATCAGTGTTTCAGTAACGTTCTCCTTGTCCTGAGTCAAATGTGGCACTGAGGAGGATTTATGTTTCTTGGAGGGGGATGAATTCTAAGCATATGGTATGACGGTAGGATTTCTCTGGTACATAACGAGCCCTTTAAATAGAATTCTCATCAACACCCAGTGATCACGGTGAAAGTGTAAAACAAATACACAACAAGATAATATTTGCCAGCAGAGTGAACACATCTCTGGCCTTAAAGAGCCTGCATCCATACATTTAAACAAAAAAAATCTATAATATCACAGGTAGGATCCACATGTGCACATGTGACACTGAACAATGATGACTCGTGTGCAGTGAAGTGTGATATAAAAAAATCATTCAAAAATTTCATTCAGACTGTTCTTATTACAGCCACATGCATCCGATACGTGTCCGAGCTAGGAGCAGACATGAAAGGGGATCAGATTTCCAAAACATCCCAAAAATTCAGATTTGTTTCACATTTGGGCAAAAACATCAGATTCCTGCCATTTAAATCCTGTTATGTAAATGCAGCCTCAGTTTTCATGACAAAAGTAAGAGTGAAGCTGTTCGTCACACAGAGCCAAACGAACTCTGAATCGACTCAAGTCAACTGAAAGACACCCCCTATGTCCAGACATTAAACCCTGCCGGGGCCAAAAGTGACACCTTAGTCCGGGGTTTAATTTTGAGCAATAGCGGGTGTTAGAGAAACACATGATGTAGCCAGTTGTTTTGGGGGCAGTTGGGACGTGATCATAAAGGCAGGTTTTATTAGCTGTTGCTTGATTTGTTCCTGCAGGCCGAGGAGTGAGCTGCTAAATCAATGTGTCCAGCTGTTCTCCCCGCTCGACCGCTCGCTCGCTCGCGCAGCAGGTGTATGGCCTGCAACGCCTGTCACACACACCCGCTCACATAACAAATAATAACAGCCTCCACACACACGGGCCATCCATCACCGTTATGGCCTGGCCCGAGAGACCGCCATACACACACACACACACACACACACACACACACTTACATACAAAGTGAGAGAGAAATGCATACAAGGACATAACTACACACCTAAATACACATGCAGTCAGACATGGTCACAGACACAGATTCATTCAGCCTGAGGAGAACATACACACAATACAGACCAAGAGATTTCACACATACATGCATGCATTCACACACACACACATACTCATATGCACATACACAGAGGGCCTATCTATCATTGTTATGGCTCTGCTCCACTCAGCCTGTTTTTTTTTCTCCCCTCTGTCTTACGGCCTGTAAGCAGCTTAAAAATGTTCCCTGTACCACAGCAGGCGAGACCATCCTCCTCAGTTCACCCCACCGGACACAAACACTGCTGCTGGGACGTCCCGTTTAAAGATGTTTAAAAGTAGTGGTATTGGAATCCTGAAAAACACAATAGCCAGATTGTGGCAGGGTGAAAATCAATTAGTCTTCCAAACAGCAAGGGTCCACATCTGGTGTAAGTCAGCCTGGGGGCCCAATGAGTGGGAGTGAGAGGTGGGGGCAGACGGGGTAGAGGAGTGGGGGATCCAGCAGGTGATGGCAGCAAGGCCTAAATCTCAAACACACACACACACACACACATACTAACACACAAATCTGTGATGGAACCAGAGGCAACAATTAAAAAGCAGCAGAAAGATATGGAGGGCTGAGTTGGCACAGTAAGAAGCAATAGAGGGGACAATACAGTAAACTAAGGAACATACATAAAGCTAACATAACAGCAGTCACATGTTTGATCTGGTAGACAGGCAGGATAACTCTCACTTGTTGCTGCTTTTCTCTGTGAGATCCTCACAGACTGAGGTTCCCATAGATACTTTGGACCATTAACAAATCTCCACTGATCTCCACCACACTTGTGATCTATACATCAGTGAGAGACATTCTGTTTCTATCATCCATCCCATCCTACATCCACACCCCATGTGTGAACGAATGTGTACGCTTTTGTGACTGTCTGCCGAATGATGAATCTGTGACGTGAGTATGTGAGTATGTTATAGGCCGCAGGACACTGTAGAGGGGCATAGCTTCTGCAGTCTTATACAGCTGGTCAGCAGTTGCCCACTATAACACATGAAAGTGACACAGTGAAAAGCAATGTGTGTGTGTGTGTGTGTGTGTGTGTGCATTCGCGCACAACATAAAAGAGGGCAGCGGCAGCAGGCATCACTGAGAAACATTCTGTGTCCAATAAATCAGTGTAATGTAGTGCATAACTTAGCCAGACCCTGCCACAACTGTATCTGCAAGTGATTTGGTTCAGCTTGTCTCCATGTCCTGTGTGAGAAGGTGAATAGGCTTATGTATATGTGGTGGGTTAGTCCACAATGGTGGATATCATACAATCAGTGTATGAATTGTTGTTTTTAATAACAGTCACTAAAACACACAAAAAACAAACGGTGTCAGTATTTTTTTTACCTTTTTCAGACCCTTATGACTGACTTACACTGCTTTGTCATATTTACATAGTCTCTTAAAAGAACCTAAATTCGGTACAGACCTCCTGTACTGGTTGGATTGTTGTTCTCCACACACTGCCATCTCTATTACAGTCCTGCAAGTTCTCAATAGTATCAAAATCGAGTGACTGACCTGAACTTACCTCACTCCTCAACCCACTTCATAACTTACTAAATGATGTTGCATCGCCCATGGTTTTGGTCATACATAGTTTCTATTTGTTTTGTTATTTCACCAAAAAGAAGGGATAGAGCTTCTCCAGTGGGGTACCAGTGGGGCTAGGTACGGCCATAGTCACCAGGGAGGCCAGTGTGGAGTTACACTGATGTAGTATGGGTGTGTTTTGTATTGTACCGGTGTTGTTGTAATGTGTATGGCACATTATGGTATGTTATAAAGATTCTGCACCTTCTGGAAGTATTGTGGGCGTAAATTCATTGAAACACTGACGGAGGGAGGTGCCAACCTGAGGAACCCTGTGAAGAGCCCTGAGTATTAAGAGCATGATTTTTCCCCCATATTTTTCCTTAATATTCCACTTCAAATAAATACAAAACTGTCTTATGCACAAATGTGGACATGCCTGGCCAACTTATACATTTTATCATTTTTATTGAAAGGTAGTAAACACTGCCTCTGTAGCTAATTATACATAAAACAGTATTGTCAGTAAATCCCAATAAACAGTTACTCCTACAAAACATAAAAATTCATCAATGTGCCACAAGCAAGCCTGAGTCATGTCACCATTTGTAATCAGTAACTGTCAGCTGATTCAAATTCCCAAGTTTCAGAAATGACTCTTCAAAGCAAAACTAACTCATCAAACATGGGCCCCTCTAACCAACTGTCAAAACATCTGAAAGCAAAATTAATTGATGCCCACAAGGCAGGGAAAGGCTATAACAAGACAGTCAAGCCAGATGAATTTGGAAACAAGTGCTGCGGACTGAAGAAATTAAAATAGAACTCTTTGACCGCAATTAGCAAATCAAAGTTTGGGGAAATAAGGGAACTGCTTTCCATAAAAAGAAAACATTGTCAGATGTGAAGCATGAGGTGGACAGAAGAATGGATTCAACTAAATACCAGAAATCCTTGAAGCATCCTTGAAAAGTGTCACGCCTGTATCTCTGTCTGGCCTCACCATGTGCTCACAAGCTCTGTTTGCTTTTGTCATCCCTATCCCTGCCTGTTCCTTAGTGTTCCCACCTGTGTCTCTGTCCTAGACACGCCCCCTTGTTAGCTCCAGGTGTTCCTCGTCTGTTGGCTAGTCTCAGTAAGTTATGTTTGCTTATCCTGTTTCTTCTGTTTCTGTCTGTTTAGTTTGTTAGTTAGTCTCAGTATTTAGTTTATTCTGTGGTAGCCTTGTAGCTTGGCTTATTTTTGTTCTGTTTCTGTTGTCATTTTCAGTACTTGTTGTTTGTTTGCTTGACTTGTTTATTCTCTTTGGCTGTTAGGTTTGTCAGTCTCAGTACTATATATATTTGCTTTACCGGTTTTGTTGTGTTTCTGTTTTGCTTGTTAGTTTCAGTGCTCGGTTTGTTTCTCAGTTTGTGTCTTTTGTAGTCTGTCTGTTTGTTCTGTTTTGTTTTCCTTTTCAATAAATACCCGCGTTTATGTCTGCCTCTGCCCCCAAACTCACACAAAAAGGCTGAAGTTTAAAAGAGAAATGGCTTCTACAACAGAATAATGATCCAAGTAATTGTTCCAAGTAATTGTTGACCATTTATAATTCTAATCTGTCCAATATGAAACACTGTCACTTAATATACAGCTAAAAGGACAGCTGTGATTTTCTAATATTATATATGTAACATTTCCATGTTGTATTAACATGTTTCTAATATAATAAGTCTATATAATGTAACAAATAACTATATGCTGGAAGGAAAATCAATGTTTAAATTCATCTGTCTGCAGTGGCAACTGTAAGCCAAGATTTCACTACTACTACTACTAATAATAATAAGGTGGATTTTCAGCATTTTTGTAATGGTTAAGTGAATTAACAAAGCCTAAAATGTAAAGCTTTCTGCAAAGGGCTGGGTTTCTGACAGTTTTCATTCCAAACTAGCAGGCACAGACGTTTTTCAACAAAAGATTTTCAGTTAGGGATAGATCAGTCAGTCGTTCTGTCACTCAGTCAGCCAGTGGCTCTTGTTGCGACTCTTGTTGGCTGGAGTTACAAGGCTTTCAGATGACAGTTACAAAACGCTAATGGTTCATTACTTACAGAAACACCCTGATGGCAACATGACACGGTAATGACTTGATACTGGGCTTTAAAAGGGAGTCATATGGAGTGGTGTTGCACCAAAACACAAGGCCCTATTCACTGCAGTATGTAGGCCTTGTGTTTCTGTTGGCCCGCATGTTCCCTTTTGACATGAGCAGCTCGAACAGGAAATTGATATAGTGTGTAAAATTATAGTAAGGGATTTCTTCTTCATTAGATTCCTCTATTAAAAATGTAGGCTATCACACCTTTGAGCATTAACACATTTCATAGATGACATTTAATTTCCTTTCCATAACAATTACACTACTGTCAACCGCATCACTCAGTGATATGGGATATTGTGGAAGTGATGCTCGGTTTTAAAACGGTACAGAAATCTGAGAAGAAAGGGAAACATTACTGTAATGAATGAAACAGATGAGTGAGTGTGTATGTGTGTGTGTGTTCATGAAGGAGACAAGGCTGTTCTGAGGGTGAATACCCAGAATGACCTTGGCTGTAGTTGAGTTCAAGGCTGCATGTGTGAAAGTCTCAGTTGATATTTTGAGAGTCATTTAGAACATAAAACACACTTAGCACATAATTCATGATGATCTCCAGAACTCAACTCAAAGCACAACCAGAACTTTAAACTTAAACTTAGTCTTCCAAAATCCACAAAAGGTCCCAAAAGAGCATTTCACAGGGTCCCGCGTTATAATCATCGTCAGGAACCTGCTGTAAGCTCACTTTCTCAAAGATGATCAGTAGCAACTTCTGGAAGGTGAAAATATGCAACCAAAATTCAGATCACTTCTGCATTCGTAAGTTCACGGACACAATGGTAAAGGAACATCTCAAGCTTCTCAACCTGTCTTTGCCGTTTTACCACTGACCCCTTTTTCTTCTCTCACTGTTTCCTCTGTATTTGAGATGTGATTTTTTTTTCATAGCTCTTAAGCGGTTTCTCTTCCTGTAGTTATTCAAGCCAATGAACCCTGCAGTCAGAGCTCTGTCGCTCTCCATTAATCTCAGGGCCCTGTTTCACACCATCGGAGTGAGAGAGAGCGGAGGTGGAGGCAACAAGAAACCAGCGTCTGCTTCACACCCTCATAAATTTCTCTCCATTAAAGAGGAAGGTGAGTGGTGGGGGTCGCATCTGAGACCTTGAGGCCTTAACACTCAGCCTTTCTTCCTCTTCCTAACGAGAGTGACAGGAGGGCAGAGGAAGCGATCAGGAAGGCCATAACTCAGATCTTCTTGAGAGAAGACAGAGGAACCAGCAGGTAGTGCTGGACAACGGGCAGCAGAGAGACAGGACAGAGCAACAAAGCAGCACAGAGCTGCTGATGAATTACTACACTCAGTAGTAATTCTGCATGCATAGAGAAGTATAGCAGCACACAATGTGCTAAAACAGGAGAGCTTTAACATACAAGGCAACAATGCAGTTCAACAGTATATATCAGTATATATCAGAGTTCAATATATCATCACTGTCACGTAAAAACCTTATATCTCTGACATGGCAACTTTACAGAAGGACAAAACTTTTTCTGGTGCAGTTCCATCATCACGAAAGTTTGATAACTATGACCATATAAAGCTGCCAAATTGCCAAATTCAAATTTGGTCAAAAATTTAAACGTAAACAAATGAAGATAGAAGATAGAAGAGAAATATGCAAGGAAAACAGATGGTAAACATACAGCCTGGTGTTTGGAGGAACTCGTACATATATAACTAAAAGGCCATTCTAGGAATTGCTACATGCACTTAATTTAGTTTAACCCTCATGCATGTGTACAAATCACTGACACCACCCAGACACACAGAAATCAAACAATTTGAAAAGAGAATGTTACAACCAGTGAAATTATATGGAACCTACACTTCAACCTAACCATAGGCTAAACTCTGACAGTTTCTACCAGAGTTTCCGTTCATGAATCCCTTTTTTAGAAGCCTCATAACTGAGAAAAGCAGAATGCTGTGGGGGTTCTATTCTTCTAAGTACATGGCAAGCTGGTTTGTGTGTATTTGGCAAAACAGAGCCACCAGTGGATGGGAGCTCCTTGTGATTTATAAAATACTTATGAAATATTGGATGGATATCCTCCTGCAAAAATGTAGGCAACTGCAGTCTGAATAGCTAGTTATTGATTATGAAGTAGCTAACTATGGTAACCCAACAATCCAACAGACTATTTAGCGTTATTTTTTTTTAACCATTTACAGCATAGCTAACTAGCTCTCCAACACAACACAAAAAGAAGAGTGTTGTTGGGCACCACATAGCTCCATTTAAAGCCTTCCAAAACAGAGGAACCGCATCTATGGTTGAAGAAGCTAAATTAAAAACACCCACCCAAAAAAAACATCCATACGCCTTCTCTTAGCATTTTGGTTTTAAAGCTCCGGCGAAGTGGATGTGCCGGGTGCTTGTTAGGTTATCAGGTAAACCGAAGAAGTATTCGAAGCGGCATAGGTTCATAACCGAGGAATGACTTTAGGGCCTTCAACACCCCACAACTCTTTAGGATTGTTTACTCTTGGCATTAACATGTCTCCCCAGTGTGTTCAGATCAGATCTGATTTTATTTTCCTGTGTAAAAAGAACAAACTCTGTCATACTGCTCTTATCTATGGATAAGCACGAGCACAAACACACACATTATGCAGGGAGACAGAGCAAGACGGAGATCCCCGGTAATTATTACTTGTGTTAGCGTTTTTTTGACAGATGCATTTCTATTTGACTGACAGAATCTGATCACAGAAAACACTTTCGTTTGCACTTATATTAAATGTGGACCATCTCTGACCACCTCTAAATGTGGTTTGAGTGATCAGATGTGTTCCGACCGTGATCACATCACCAAAACTGCATGTTAATGCCAGGTGTAAACAGACCCTTTGTGTAGGTGTTCATAACAATGTTGTCCAAGCAATTTTTTTCCTTTTGTTCCAATTACTGACTACCTCTAACTAAGCATATTAACATACAGGGAGTAGTATAATCATCACTGTGACTGTATTTCATATCAACTGAGTCGCTGTCACACCAGACGTTCTAACAGAACGCAAACAAAGATGGGCCCCCCTCCATTGTTGTCATGGAAAATAAGGTGGATAATGCATCCAGTATCCAGTCACAACAGAATAACAGTAGCTTCAGGTTTTAAACCAATGATTGTACATATTATATTATTTGTTATATGCACAGTCTGTTCTAACCACAACCATGATTGTGGCCTCTTGCTCTTGTTCATACAGCTTGTGAAAACACATTGCTGATGCTGTTGTTAGTTTACTGCTTATTGATTTATCCACAGCATAGTCTGCAGAAGGTACTGTATTAGGTGTTATCTTAAAATATTTTTTATTTGAAATACCTGTCCCTTAAAATCAGCCGAGCTTCAGCCTAAAGTACTAGGTGACAACTAAAAGGAACGCAGTAGTAAAATGCAAATGTGAGATTACTGCTAGTAAGAGGGAACTGCTGTGATACAACAGGGCTGTTATTGTCAGGAATATTTGATCAGAGGGTTATTAGTCCTTAGTTCCATGATGTACTGCATAGGCTTCCGCTGTAGAGGTAAATAATGTGTGGAGATCTGAGAGAGTTTCATTTTGAGGGTGCATGTGGACAGGCTTTATCACTGCCGGACAAGGTGTTTGAGGGGTCCAGGTTGGCTCCGGGGCCTCTTCTCCATATGTCAGAGGAGGAAGCTGTCTGCCTGGGCCCAGGCTGCAGTATATCTCCGTTGCTCTCTGGGAGCTGCTCCTTGTATCTCTGAGTCTCAGGGGACCACATGGTGATAGATGGAGGGAGCATACTGCACACCCACAACGGGAGTGCTGAACAGGTCAAAAACACACGCATATACACACACAGAGCATATGTACATACACATAGGTTGACACATGGACATGCACATGTGCCCTAGCTCATAGAAAGCCATGACTCTTTCAATTCTCTTCAAACTAAGACCTCAAACTAGACATCAAGTTCTATTTAACCCTTTAATGGCAAGGCAAAAGCAGCTTTTACTCCACCCCACCCCCCCTCCACCCACCCCCCTCACCTTAAATCGTTTGATTTCTTAACACATGCAAAAGAATACACACTGTAAAAAAGGGTTGTACGTTTTGAAGGAAGGTCAGGATTGGTGAGGTCAGGATGTTGGATGATCAACAGCCCCAATGACCTACCTACACCATTATACTGTGTAAAATATAGTGTATACATACTTACTCAGTACAGTACAGTACTCAGTCTTTGTGCATTCTCTCTCTCACTCTCACATTTAGACAAATTTACACACATGCACACACACACACACACACACACACACACACTCATGGTTCCTATGCAGAAACCACAGATGGACTCTGTTATCCATGGGTTTCATTTACAAAACCGAACACCACTATCCATACGCTGGCGAGTGGATGATTTCACGATGGAAGCGTTACACGATGGTGAAGGATTTGATACAGCATGCTTCATGAGGCAGTGAAGGATGGCAGAAAGGGTGGAGGACAAGAAAGTGTGCGGGAGGGAGAGGACTGACTCTAGTTGGAAACATATTCTGATTGCTCTCATGTGTGCTGGCATTATGAACTGCTCTCGTGTACGTGTGTGCTCGTTTAGTACAACTGTATGGTTTACGCAGTGTATTTATGCTGGCCTGTTGTAAACATACAAGAAGCCAGGCTTATGTTTACAGATGCTGCTGGATATGGCCGCTATGCACTAATATGTTAACAACCAGCAGCCTTGAGCAGCAGCAGCAGCAGTGGTGGTGGGGCCTGGCCCCGGGGTATGCTAAAGATATTACATTAGTTTATGACCAAACAACAGGAGGCAGCAAGGAGGAAGAGACAGGCCAGGGGAAAGAGGCCATGCATACTCTCAAAGCAGACACACTGCAGGGGAGAGATGTGTTTGGGTGATCAGAGTCATTTTTAATGATCTGGCTTCTGTGCCCACTTTTCCATCTCATACTCTCAGTCACATGCACAGTTCAGTAAGGGTTCTTATAGCACTCTAATGGCATACCTGGCACATTCACAAGTAGTTGGTTAGCTAGTTAGACCATTGTGCCATTATTGTATTTGTTTTTTATCTCCAATTTTGTTACATTTTTCACATGGCTCCCTTGTAAAATTTAAAGTAAATCTTTAATCATAGCTTACCATAGACCCTTTTTTAAAATGAAATGGCACTACTGTTTCCGAATTGAAGCATTTTGTCTGTACCGACTAGTGCACAAACCTCAATAAAAACAAAGTACTCATAAATAGTCATAAGTAGTCTGTTGTTTGGACATTTGAACTCTGGGCACAAGCTGTGTACTGTTCTCTCACCTAAACACTAGCTGCTATAATTATTCCTGCACTGTACATTCTGTTTATGGACATGATGCTGTTTACAAAACCACACTGGTCTACATCAGCATTTCCTCCTAAACTCCCTGTTTTAAATTTCACTTACATGCACAGCACATCGCTGGACTATTTACTGTCTTTGTTCTTAATGTCTGTGCACCCTGTCTCGTGTTCTGTCTTTTGTCCTTGCACTATTGTATGCTCTACCTATTCTGCACCAGAGGCTTCGCCGAACAATGTGTTGTTGTACTGTACAACCCTGGTGTAAAATGAGGTAAAATGGGCTAAAACTGGAAGGTATTTACAGCCACCACAACCACCATTAATTCTGAAGAATTCTGACAGCTCCAGAGCATGATGTGTTCTTAAGGTTGCAAACCTCCAAATGTACTGTACCTATGGTCATTGTGACCAAATAACTTAATCAATCATTGTCTAATCAGACCATAAAACATACAGTTTTCTTTGTGTATATGTATATGTGCATATATGTGTACATGGCCAACTGCAAACTTTAGTCAAGCCTGACGGTGTCGATTTTGGTGGGGGGGCTTCTTTATTGGAAGACAGCCTCTCAGTCCATGCTGATGTAAAATTCGTTTGACTGTAGACAGTGACACTGGTGTTCCAATGGCTTCCAGTTCATGGCAGGCCTGTGCCTTGGTGGATTTTGGGTTTTTGTGGATAGTGGTTACACCTTTCGATAACTTCAATATTAAATTACTCTTGTTCAAAGTATTGATCCTGGAATCTCCGGAGATATTTTGGACTGAACCTTGTGGATTTCCCACAGTTTCAAACAAGCTCTTCAGACACTTGGAACTTTCAACACTCCTGAATTAATAAGTGGATCTAAGTGGATGTATGTATTTTGACCTAATATGTATAATATGGACTGATTTTAGAAACAAATTACAAATTAGATACAAAATTACATTATATTTTGGTTACATTTGTGCACCAACCTTTTTTTAATGAAAGATTCTATAGAAGAAAGAATGAATGTCTGAACACTGTAAACATGGTTTCGTAAAAAAGTGTTGTTGATTATCTTCCTATTTTAAATCAAAGTATTCCATTAGTTCTGAATGTTATCTCTACAACAATGTTATAACCTTAACTACAAAACTGTCAGGAATAGATCTTTGGGTTGATGCCATAGAAGAATCCTACAGACCTTTCAATTCAGACAAAAATTTACTTTTTACCAGTGTAGATAAAAATACCTGTATAAAGAGGCATAAATGTGTCTCTGACAGAAACAGGTACATCATGAAAGTCTTGCTTGACCTGCACTTAAGGTTGGCTTCAGTATGAATTAAGTCCACGCTATTCCAAAAAATACAATAAATATGGCTCTCAATTTTATATAAAGCACATTTAAGTTGATAGACTTGTGAGAGCAGGCAGAGAAAGCATATATACAGGAGTCCAGTTTCATGTCCATAAATCTGGGCTCCCCTGCAGAGGGGGATGAAACTACCTCCTATAGGGCTGGTATGGACAGGGAAAGAGAGCATCATATATCATATCAGCACAAAGTGCTCCCTGCAGTCCAGGTTAAGAGATATATCCTCTTGTCTCACTGCGCCAGGGCTGTTACATCGCCCAGCAGAGGCCCATTCCCTCACATATCCTGCTTGTTACTGTGTTGGATCAGTGTCTGAACTACTTTAGCACCAAGTGGAAATTTTACAAGAAGTGTCGTCAGCATTCATGACCTGTCCAGCCCAATACATGTCCAGTATACCTACTGCTTGCTCCCTAAATGGTATGATGTGATAATCAATACAAAAGGTTATGCAGGTAGAGCTGTTAAAAAATGACTGGGTTTTCTTTTGATGATAAAACAAGGCTTCTACATGTTCAGGGAATGTTCCATTAGCAATATGAGAACTAAATCAGTAGGTGGAGATAAAAAAGTACTGTGGTGTAAAATGAGGTAAAATGGGCTAAAACTGGAAGGTATCGCAATGTTTCTCTGGGTAAATTCAAATGCAAGGTGCAACAGTCAGTGACACAAAGGACCTTTCAGAGTTTCATGTGTTGTGTTTATAGACACAAAATAATGAAACACACTTGAGTAAAGAAATCCTGTAAAAACAGGTTCTTCTAAAAGCTGTCCTGCCTGGACTGGTGTCTGCACTACTTTAGCGAAGTTGAACTTTTACAAGAAGTGTCATCAGCATTCATGGCCTGTCCAGCCCAATACATGTCCAGTATACCTACTGCTCACAACCTGATCTGATGTAAAATGATATGATGTGACAAAAACAGTGTTTTTGAAGCAAAAAAATATGCATGCCTTGTGTCAGCACTGTTTCAGACTCATGAACCACCAGTAACTGACCCAGACACTAACAGCTATCAGGCAAAAAGAGAAAAGGGAGAGTGATCAAGCAACTGAGTCCAGTCAGAGATTAAATCTTAGATTAACTTTAACTTGTTAAAGAGATACATTTGCTAAAATAGATAAACTGATGCAAGACAGACACCAAGCTGGTCTTATTCCTTTTGGACTGGTAAAGAATAACTCGTCGACTTGCTAGTTTTTGATTATAAGCTAATGCAGCCTTTCAATGCTAACTGTTCCAAGAGTTCCCGACTTGCACATGAACACCTCCTAAATTTGAAGATAATTTTGATACCCAAGTTCCCAAGTGACCTTCAGCCTTTTAACATGGTGGAGAATTTATTTGAAGTTATTAACATTGCATTAGCTGAGGTTGCAAATGAAATGTTTACCTTGTGCACAACTGCATTCCCTATATTTTGCCATTTTTCGGTTCAACAACAAAGCACTCCAATGTGACATGCTTGCAATTCATAAGTGGGAAGTAGGATCTTTTAACTAACATGTGAAGGGAGCATTAGTCAGTCAGTTGCTGTCCAGTTGTGCTTGCTATCTTGCCACCAAGTTAGGCTAATTAGGTTAATTTAGTTGACTACCTGTTAATTGTATGTTAGCTTCCTCCTACATTCTTATATGTTATTGCCAGGCTTTAATAGCATAGTCTCTCTGGTTAAGGTTTCATTCAGTTGTTTTTTGCCAGTTCTGTATCCTTCAGCTTGTCCAAAAATACATGTGTACAACTATCCAGAAACTCCTTCAGCATACAGTTACATATGACTAATAAGACAGCTACAAACACCCTATAAATACACAATCAGAGAATGTGATGTGCAACAGTATGAAATAGACTCGTTACATCTGTATCAGCTGTATCTGGAACTTTCAGTCTGGGAAATATCATGTCTTTACCTTCCAAAATAATTCAGTGAGAAAGAAAGAAAAACAGTAAGTAGCTGTGCAAACGTCAAAAGGGAACGGGGATGCCAGGTCTTCACACCTCCGGTTTATTTTTCTTTCTCACTGTAAGCAGGGTGGGCGAGAGAGGGAGGGTGAGAGGAGGGAGAGAGAGAGAGAGCGCACAGGAAGAGGTGATGAAAAGGGCCATCTGGCCAGGGAGCTGTTGTATATCAGCATATTAATCCTCTATCCCAGAGTGATGAGTAGAAGTGAGAGAGGAGGAACGGCGACAGAGGAAAAGAAGATTATGCATGCCTTACGCCATCGCTCTTTCAATCGCCAAGGAAACAGATCAATCACCGGTAAGTGATCCAGGCACATAGCAAAGCGCTTATATGATGAGTCTAGTAACAGTTTGGCACTGGTCACTCGTCCTGGTCACTGGTGGATATTTTTCTCAAATTAGTACATTCCTTAAATATTGACAAATATTGGCAAATCTGGCAATTATTAAATGATTTACTTTGCAACAGATAACACCGCTACCTGCCAGTGAGATACTACACCATATAGGAGACTTGGGTTTGGTACCCGGTCAGGGTGCCTATCTTGCGCTACATCAATAACAGTCTGGGGGTGGACTCCTAACGCTGGGTTGGCGCTCCTGTGTAATACAAATAACCTTGTAAACCGCTCTGAATAAGAGCGCCAGCTAAATGTCAGGAATGTAAATGTTTTCAGTAATCCCATGTAAAACAATGCAAACTGTCTGAGCTAATCTTCAGTTAAAGAAGTCAGGAGTACAAGTCAGGAACTGTTGGGGGTTTGGTAAAGTTTATTCAGTAAATGTACAGTTTCCATTGTACTTCATATATCATGTGAATTGCATCTGATTCAATGACACTTTGGCAAAATACTGGTTTTCCTTCCCCTAAAACAATGCCACTGCTTAAACGCCCCACATTTGAAGGCTGTTTTCCTAATTAGAATACCTACATGTCCCTGAGGGTTCATTCAATGCAATGTGATGCTGACACTAAGCAGATTCACCAAACAGCTAAATTATCTGAATGAATAAGTGATTCCATAAATGGTTTATGATAACAGATTGTTTTGTTATGTAGGCAAATTACATTATTTCTAAATAATTTGTAACAATTTGTAATTATTTGAGGACTTTTCTGTTCTCTGGTAAACATTTGACAATGCTAAAATCCTCCCTTTAGAGCTGGAGGCCCACAGAAGGGAAAATAATGAACCACTGAGGGAGGAAAATATAAGCTACTGACCACTCAAAACCACAGAACAATTTACAAGCTGGGGAAAGCCACGGTTGCCACAGAGGTCGTATGGATGACCTCTTTGAAGCCACAAAGACTGCATGTGCACCTTGGACAAGGGTCAAGTTCTAGGTCTCTCATCCTAAAGTTGTAGCAAGCTAAATTTGCTCAGACAGGTCCTATACTGTCTCTGAAAGCTACTTTCACTGCCTAACTTTATCCAGCAGCAGTGATGCTGTCCTGTATCTGTAATTACAGCCTGGCAAGTCAACATTTCCCACAACAGAGTGAGGGGAGAGACAGCTTTGGCATCTTCTGCATCCCTCGCTCTCCTAACTCCTTGCTCTGCTCTCATATCACCCTGCCTCTATTACCCGACTTTGGCTCCGGATCCGCACCAGGTCCCTCTATGATTATAAACCTGCTCAGATTTTCACCTGCTGAGACTATGAAACCTAAACTGGCAGTAAAAAAAAATCCAAAAACCTGTTCACACAGCTCAGGGTATATGACTGCAGGCCGCCTGGTAGGATAAAGCGTAAAACACAGCCCTCTGCCCTCTGTTCTTATCAGCAGGTGATGCTGAGTGTGTGTATGTGAGAGAGTCTTAGGGAAGTTTTAAGCATATCCATAGCAATCCGAGTGTCCTGCATGGACCATACCTTGTACCTCTGCAAATCTATCATCCTCCCATTTTTTATGAGGAGAGAGAAGGATAGAGCTGTACTCTATAAAAGTTATTTTAAAAGGTTTCTCCCCCTCCGTCCCTGGCATGTAGGAGCTGCAGCGAAGCGTGTAATCGTAACACCATGTCCGAGGCTGGAGAGAACTCACAGGCCAAATTGTCTGTGTCATCGCCCGTGCCTGGCTGTGAAATACTAGGGCTGACATCATCGCCCCCTCGCAGAGGGAGACAAGAGTGGCCTGAGAGGGGGCTGCAAGGCGAGGAAGGAGGCTTTGAGCCGGGTCTAAAATGTGTCGGTTGCCTGGAGGTTACAAAGGGGAATGCTGGGTCTGTTCAAATCGTTACAGTGTATTCCCCGGACGAGCATTTAAAATTATTACCTGTTCCTTTTGCCCTTTAAATGTTGTTTCCACTCTCTTCCCTCCTCTCTTTGTCAGTCTTCTCCCATGCCACTGTGTTGCGGTGTGTTTCGGCTTCCTTTCAGGAATTCTTACAAGCAATCACAGATAGGGTGTAAGACACACATTATTAAATATTATACAAATGAATTCATGTTCAAAATAATGTATAGGACATTATTTCACAGAGATGCATTATGTGAAAATGTAAATCATTCTCATATATTATATCATATAATTGTTTTTATTTTACTGTTGGTTTTAATTAATCTGTACAGCAAAAGTCATGTCAAGTCAAGTCAAAGGTTAAATGATGTTTTGTTGATCTTTGCAGTGAAAGTAAGTCCTACACGCTTCTACACATTTTATTAATCAACTACTGTTTATTTTAATGTTTACTGTCAATTGAACATGTGGCATTTTTTACATTTTTAGATATGATACATTTAATATGTAATGTTTCATTTCTTTCCAATATTTTACATTCAGCAAATTAACACAAATTGTGTTCTAATATTGGCAGAAAATGTAATAATAGCTTAAACATGATCATAATTATTATTATTCAATATTTGTTTTTATGCAGATAATTTGTTGAACAAAAAAAAAAAAAATCCTAACATTTGCATATGATTGTATTTCAGTCTTGGGGGATTGAGACATGCTGTATACCTGAGGCTTTTTACATGTTTGTATTGGTAAAACCTGGGTTGCACTATCCAAATCACTAAGGACTGCTGCTGTGTAGTAAATGACCAGAACTCAGACATCTCACAAAATATTTAAACAAAATAAAAACAAATCAAAAACATAATCAAGTCATGGCCTTAGAATCGAACCTGAAACTGTGTATCGCTACACCCCTACTGCAAAGCAGAGTACATAAGGAATTTGAGACATTTCCAGAAGTGCCGACAGAGAATCTGTCTCCATCTAAAATTTCATGATCCTTGAAAAGTGGCTCTAAAAGTGGTAGCGGAACCGAAAGCTGATGACACTTACTGTGATGGGAAGGGCCTTCTGAGGTCCCTGCGTATGGCCGCTTTCACAAGTTTGTTTTGTAGACTGCTGTCAGCTGTGCCGGCCAAGCACCCTGTGTCCATGACGACCAACTACTTTCCCCCTTTCAAGTCTGTGACACGTGAAATATGGCTGGGATCAACTGCACCTGACCCACTGGGAGATAGCCAGAGGGAGAAAAGCATTAGCCGTGACCTTGACTTTCAGATGTAAATACATTTCACTGAAGACTCATACACACACACACACACATGTGCGCGCACACACACTGTGGCAGTATCTGTTTGCCACATGCCTCCTCCCCTTTTTGAAACCTGACCGTAAGATGGACCACATTCAGACACTGAATAAGTAATCAAATCAATCAGGATTCTATTTATACTCTCACACATTACTTTGGGTAAGATGACGACTATGACTAAGTGGCAATCTTCTCAGACCACTAGTTAAATTTCAGCTGTCTGCCAAGGAGCAGTCCAACTGGAGATGCGCATCCAGCTTCATTGCTCCATGGTGTGTGTTACATTCTGGACGACTCACTCAGCCTTCAGTCCTAATTCGAACCCCCCACTGGTTTATATACTCCAATCTCATCTTTAAGAGTGATTCCACCCTGCAGCACTTAAGCCACATAGCCATCTGTCCTCCACGCTGGCTCTTCTATCCAAGAATGTAACTCAAGAGGTTAATAAAATGAGGAGTACAGGGTTATCACAGTTTTCTACTAGTTTTAAAAAGCTAGAAAAAAAATTAAAACTCTAAAACGAAAGAAAAGTGAAACAATGTCATCACATATAAGGTAAGTGTATGTACTGATATTTGTGCATATCTTTAAACAACAGCTGTCTCAGGTAGTACAGGAACTATACACTATGTGTGCAAAAGCTTGCAGATTCCCAAAATGAATAGGGCATTACTAGGGAGTGTCCCTCCATTTTCTGTAGTAACCGTCTCTGATTCTAAGTGTTGGGACATTGTTGTGGGGATCTGATTAAGGAGGTGGAGATGTGATACTGATGTAAGATGGTCAAAAACAGCATGTTTTCTGAAGAACACATAACCTTTTTTTAACCACCCCAATGACAGTGTTTGTACCCAGAAGGTACAATTTAAGACCATTTATTTTTAAAAGGTGCAAAGACATTGAATGGGGCTCCATTATTACAGAGATGCTGGAAGGATTAACACTCCTCCAGCTGACACTTGGCATTGGCCATGGTGACCTTAGGTTTAAGTGCAGTGACTCCAGAGCTCCCTATTCGATAGTGGTAATGCTTTTCTAGGGAGGCTGTGTACAGACTGTGTAAAATCGCTATTGGAGAGCCAGCCTGCACCTTAACCCCTCAACAATCCTAGGCTTATTACACACTGTGTATCATGCAGTACCTATAGGGAGTTCTATACTAACTGGTGATTCTGGTAATAGAAGTTTCTGCCTGCCGGTGAGCAATAGGCTATATAAGGGGTTAAAGTAACTAGAAGGAATGGCTAGACATAGAGTGTACACATCACAATGGCCGAACGTAACATGCAAAAAACACTTTTTTTTTTAAATAACAATTTTTAGAATTATACATAACCCCTAGATAAACTGTCTGTGATGTCTTGATCTAAATGTACTCTTTAAAATGTCTTTATGCACTTGGAAATCTTTCCTTCTGACTAATGAAATTAACTGTAGCTGTCTACAGGTGAATAATGAGAACTTGCCGTAGCATAAAACCTGTAGAAACGTCTCTGTTTGATAAATTAGCACTAAATGTCAATTGCAGCCTTTTATCTCAGCCTTATCCATCTTCTCAGGGTGAGACAAGCAGATCCAACAGTGTATCTTCCACCACCATCCTTCATCTGACTCTTCTCTGTTCTCCTGCCTTGTTCTGACTAAGCTCTGGCCAGCTGCTGTGAATTACCTGCCAGTATTAGCAAGAGTCCCCTTGGGAATTTAAGCAAGCAGGAATTTCGTGTGGGTTCCGTGTTGTCACAACTCATTTTTCTCTGCGTTACTCCAATATAATAGAACCTACTATACATTTACAGTCATTTTCCTGAACAGGCTACAGGCTAAGCATTGGTGAGGTAAGTCTAAAAAATTAGGGTCTTGGTAATAGAAATAAAAATATTGTGCTTCTTCCTCACCATCATTGCAACCTCCTCCTGCAAGCCTAACGAGGTATGCTTGTATCTAATAAAAAATTGCATTTGGTTGCATGTTTGACATGGATCGATGATGAGCAGATCACCTATTCACAAAACTTTTTTTCCATTTGTAGTGTTTTGACTCTTTTATACACGTTTTTTTGTAAATCTAGCAGTTGTTCTTTGAATTGTATCATGATGAGTGGCCCAATAGAAATTACTTGGAATAAAATCTTTCTACATTAACTTACATTTCCAGTAAAGTTGCTGTTTTGGAGACAGCAACCACATGTAATGAGGCTGAAAAAATAACCTGCCATATGTCTATTGTTTATCCCATTGTTAAGTTATTCAGTACTTATTCAGTACAGAAATATGAGAGCATAGCACTTGTTTGCTGAAGTCCTTTCTGAACCTGCAGCCTCCAGGCCCCTTTCCAATGTGCAGTCTTTAAACAAATCAGTACACATACAAACCCATGAACATTGTAAAGGAAGTAATTAAAGTAGACTAAATCCTGTAGTACATGTGCAGCTAATTGTGTTTTACAAAACCACATATAGTCGAATACATCAAATACACATTCATCCGTTTGCTGGTCAATTTAGCTTACTGCTACTAATTTGAAAAAAGTGTCTTTTCCGTTATAGTCAGTAAATACTGATTAATTTGTCTCTGTGATTTAACCCAAAACCCTCTGCCCAGACGCACTCTTAAAAATTAAACATTCTTAATTGAATTAAATTGGTAGAACCGTTTATGTTAACCTCTAAAACCGTTCCCCACACTCCCACATCTCATCTCACATCTCAAAATGACTCCTTAAAGAACCTATCTACTGAAAGTCTCTTTAGGGAACCAAGTGTGAGTTGTTCTTCTGTTGTATCGCTTCAAAAATACAAACTTTCCAGCACCTTCATTTACATTTAATTGAATTTATTTACACTTACTTTACATCACTTCATTTCACTTTCGTTTACTTTCATTTACAGGTGGACTAGCTGCATTGTGCCACATTTACAAAGGAATGTACAGCAATATCATTTAAATGAGCCACTCACAAACTCTCTCATTCTCTCTTTTACATAAGATTAAGCCTCTCTCCCTGAAGCACAAGATTTGGGGATTATTCAACTGTCTATATTTGTCTTCATTTATTAATAAAGCTTACTTATTATTTAGAGATATTACATTAGGAAAAGTAAATTGGGGAAGGTATAAAAAAAGAAGAGGAAAAATTGACTAGTGTCCAAGTGTTTTAGCACCTGAAGCCTTTTGAGTGTAATAAACGTCAAGGAGATATTTATAGTGTAGTAGATGGAGAATGTCCAATTCCCCACTCCGCAAATAACACACATGCATCTGCTAACCGCATCAGACCTACCCTCTCTCTCTCTCTCCCTCCCTCTCTCTCTCCCTCTCTCTCTCACCCTCTCCCGCTTCCTTTTAAGAGAAGCGAGCCAATAGAAAGGTTTCAGCCCCTTGACCTGCCTCTGTGCACTTTCTACCAACGTACACTTTAAATTGTGCAGCATTTATAAATACACTGATCAGCCATAACTATTATAATAGAGGCTAATATTGAGTAGTCCCCCCAATTTGCCACCACAACAGATCTGAGCATACAAGAGCTCAGCAGCAGATCATTTAAGTCCTGTAAGTTGTGAATTGGGCCCTCCATCAATCACATCAATGAGCCTTAGGTACCTATGACCCTGTCACCGGTTACCAGTTGTCCTTTCTTGGAGCACTTCGGGTTGGTACTTCCAACTGCAGACTGGTAACACCCCACAAGACCTGCCTGATGTTTTGGAGATGTTCTGACTCAGAACATGTTCTGACTCAGAGTCATTTAGCCATCACAATTCCCTTGTCAAAGTGGGTCAGATTCTTATGCTTATGCTTATCCCATTTGTCTTGCTATTAACACAGCACCTTTAAGAACTGACCGTTCACTTACTACCTAATATACTCCACCCTTTGTTTTTCATTTCACCTGTCTGCCTGGCTCCCTCTTTCTGTACAACTTGTAGTGCTATATCTATAGCTATATCTATAAATATAAATTTGACATTGAATGTATGCACATGGTAATGGTATCATGTTCGTGAAGACATGAAGCACTGAAATGCACTAGCTTCCTTTGAAATTTTGCTCATTCAATCCGGTTCTGAGCACTGAACTGCATAAACTCTTCAGAGACATTCACACTCTGAAGAGAGAGGCAACCTAAAAGCCCTTGTGGAATATCACTATGGCATTACAGGGTGGGGATGTGGTGTGAAGGAGTTGTTGGGCCACTGTGACTCAGCCAGTGTATCCGACAGTATTTTTAAAGATTCATTTGTGACCACAGCTACTCTTCACAGCCAGTCTGAGCCAAACACATCGGGGCTGTGTGGAAACCAGTGGGGAAGACCACCGATCGCAGCTTCTGAAAACATGTTTTTTTGAAACTGTGTGGAAACTGACAGCATTAAACAGTTATGTGTTTTCCCATTACATGCAACTGTGCATGCATGGCTGACAGAGAGTGAGTGAGCGCATGTGTGAGTTTCAGTCCATATAAATCAGTTCAGCACAGCTGCAGCCTGCGTCTCTGTTTTTCCAAAGATAAGCCTTCTTAAATCTCCCTCTCATATCATCTGGCCTTATGCTATACACGGCCTGGCCAGGTATCAAACATCTTAGGTTTGTTTGTGTGTGTATATCCTGTATTTCATAAATTAAAAAATTTAAATGACTGTAGTTCATTCATTTAGATTCAATAATGATTATTTATGAATAAATGTTAATAATACATATGAAAACTATCCAATAATAAACTGTGCGACTGTCATTCTCAATTGCCAGATGTTTAATTTCACATCAAGAAGCAACTTATTGCATTGTTGACTCCGCTCAGTATAAAGTGTGAACTTTACAGAAAGCTGTGTGTGGAGGTTGGGGGGGTGGTGGGACAGAGCATATGATGGGTTGTAAAGCGAGGGGGAATGAGTTAGAGAGATAGGAGAATAAGAAGAGGAGAAAACAGCAGATGGAGTTTGGATCAGACTCTTGGTGACTTGGCAGTCAGCTATCATACTTCACATATACTGACTGATTCTCTTACTCTGTCACACACAGGCAAATAACCCTCCACAAACACATGGGCACATGTGTGGACACACTACCTAACATTATACAATACATATCAACAGTTTTTATTTCTACTTTTTGGACTAAATAACAGTAGTTAATCACTACATAACCCTAAAGCATGATAGAGCCACCCCCATGCTTCACAGTTGGTACGGTGTTCTTTTCATATGTAGTGTAGGTGTTCTGCTGCATACTCATAATAAGGTCACAGGTAAAGTTTCCTTCTAAAGACTGCAGGCAGGGGTGGGCAATATGGTAAAAATATAATATCACGATACTTAAAGACAATTTCACAATACATGGTATTTATTGCGACATTTTGACATGCAGACAAAATGCATCCGTAGCGACAGATTCTTAAAAACTGATATTCAAATACTCACATAATGAGTACAGTGATTAAGCTTCAAAATCTGCTCCACTCTATTTAATTAAACAGCACTAATATCCATGATATGCTCGCTTGTATCACAATAACAAAATTGTCATGGTTTCAATAAAATATCATCATATTGCCCACCCAACTGCAGGTTCTTGGCTGCCAAATTGGGGGGTTGACTCCTCTTTGAAAGAGGCATAATACAGAACAGTAATTAAGAACTCCATTATATAGCCTATATCTGTCACACAGTATCCAAGCCAGGTAAATTTTATTTCTTTATAAAATTACAATACTAATGTTATATAATCCTACAAAAATGACGTGAACCACAAGAAATGTAATGCAATGCAACAAACATATAAGCAGTAGAAGTAGCCCTTTAAAACAAAGTATTCAAATTAGGACTTTAACAAGTATGATTACCACACTTAACACTGGGGCAGAGCACTGAGATGTCTGAACATGGGATCCTGATTAAGGACTAGTGAGCACGTCAGCAGCTGCTAGACAGAAAGTCTTGGGCAAGAGCGAGTGTTTTTTGGAGCCTGGCCCCTCTGCACGGCCAATATAGCGCAATAAGGCTACATTAGCCGTTACCTTCTCAGCAGAGATCTCCTTAATGAGCTGGAGACTCTACAGCAAGCACAGCCAGCACTCACACCTCAGGCGAGCGTGTGCATGTGTCTTTCACAGGAACTTGTGGATCACAGAGGTATGTAGTGTGCAAAATATTATATGCAGGAGCTTTGGCACCGAAGGCAGCTTTAGATGAATGATAAGTATTGATATAGATTAAATCAAGCTAAACGATATGCAAGGAGGTAAATGGCCTCGTTTCAGACACTTAAATCACTGAAGTGCACCAGTACAAAAACAGAAAGCGTACTTGTGGTACGTCAACTCGTCATGCATTGGTACGTAGTGGTGCGTCCAGTCAGTGCTATGAAACTGTTACCACTGACTGACTTTAGTGTTTTGCTGTGATTTGGCTGATGAAGCTCGAATGAAATCTTTCTGCTATATTACAGACCCATATTTTAAGGCCTTGCTTACTGTGATACTCTTCAGAAAGCACAACCATTAACACGTTAGAGCTCCCCACCCCTTTTCACATCTCCCCCATGTCCATGCGAGAACACCCACACATATACACACACTCTCACACACTCTACATCGGTGGGAATGCCACTGATCAGCACAAAGTCGCCAGACTTATCACCTCACATTTCTTTCTACTCTGTGCAATCAGGGCTATTTTATTCTTTCCCACAGGTGCTGGGAGTTAATGCGGTCAGTCATGTGATGGCAGAGGGATGCCAGAGATGGCTTGGGGGCTGTGAACAGAACCAGCGGCCTTCAGCCGGGTCTGGAATAACAGTGTTAACAACCTGCAACAGCATCTAAAACACACTGCATGCGATCTAACGGCAACAAATGCCCTAGGACGGAACACTGGAAATATTTTGAGCCGGTATAGATAGACATTGTGCCAGTAGGTGCTGTCAGTATGTCGAACACGTGTAAATGATGTAGTAGAATTTTTTTGTGTAATTTTCGGTGTAAAATAGTAATCCAGCTATATCCATGACCGCACCACGGGTCCCTCTACTGTGCATAATATTCAAAAAGTGTCAAAAATCACAGCAGGTTAACTAAGCTTCTCAGTGCTGAAAATGAATACGGCTAATTATAACTAACAATTAAACTCTACATTTCTTTCAACAGAAGAAGGTCTCTCAGGCCACACTCTCTGAAAGCAGTTACTCAGCACAGGAAATGCAGAGATGCTATTAAACTCAGCAGCATGATCCTGCGGTTTAAGAACAACTTATGGTCGCTGCGCTAGTGTGATTTCCACGGTATTACTTTACTGATTGATATCAAGACCTCACAGGCTCAACAGGAACCCTAACAGCCTGTGGATTAGAGTGCAAACGGGTATGCACGATTGTTTCACATCCTCGCTAACACACATACAGTTGCACTTACACAACTCGAAGGCTATCCAGTTCCTCTTGATGGTAAATTCCCACCCTGTTGGGGGCCGTAATGGACTTTCCAGGCTAAATTAAATAACATGTCTTCAGAAATGAGGTGCTGTGTGTACTGGGGTGCAGGAGAGAAATGGAGCCAAAGACTGAGAAATGGAGGGAAAAAATGTGTCTTACCCTCAGATTAATTTAGGACCTTCAGAACTGAAGCTCAGCCACGTTTTGGGAACACAATCTTCACAACAGACAGAAATATAAACAGAAATAATCAAATATATCCATTAAATTAATATACAACATGTTTTTTTTCTCCTATAGACTTTAACTGCAGTTGTGGACGCCAGTCATGGCCAGAAGATGTCCGACAGAGCAAACACAGAGCACTTGGTCAACCTCTCATTAATACCCCCTAGAACAAAGCACAGTGGCAAAATACATCATATAAGTAAAGACTCATCTCCACTGGTTTTGCAACAGTGACCCTGTGGCCCCTCTACTGTAGGGAGGTGACCCCCATCGTAATAGGTCTACCCTTCAGTCTCATCAGCCTTCAGACGCTTACACATACGTATAAAAAGCCTGTTGTGAGGCTCCTCTAGTGACTGGCTAGCGGTGGGGACAAGAATTTCGTGTTCCTCCTGTAAGATGAAAATAGGCCCCGGGATATGACAATTCTGAAGGCAGCTGCAGTTTCCAGTTATAGAGTGAGGTGCTCTAGGAAACAGAGAGCTTGTACATCCACAAGTTGTCCACGCTTTATTTGAAGAAAACTGACACAGGGACTTTATATGTGTGCACTATGAGTATTCACAAGGCAAAATCTTTTTATGAAGTAAATTACATTTTTTTTTACACAAAATACTTACTATACTGTATACTTCTCCATATGTAACACACTAAAGCATTATCGCCAGTTGATAGAACTTATGAGGAGGTCTAGTTAAGGATGATGTAAATCAGTTCTATGGAAAATGCCCTAAAATCAAATGTTACAGAAAAATGTATATGAAAAGGAAATAATATCATTCATAGCTTGCTAAATTCATTCATAAAATGCTGAGGTAATTGTTTTACAAATACAAATACACTTTTAAAAATAGGGGGAGGTTCTACAAAGCATTCTTTAATTGAAGCCATATAAGAACCATTTTTGCTTCCATAAAAAAAATTGCACAAATGGTTCATTATGGAACTAAGAAGTGGTTCTTGTATGGCCTTACCAAACAATTCCTTTAAAGCACTTTACTTTTTAAAAGTGTATGTTTCTTAGTGATTCTGCATGTGTTATGAAGTTCTTGTTAAGGTAGCCTTCAGACTTAATGTTCACAAATTTCAATTTAAATTTACAACTGTATGGAACCCTATACAAATGATCACTTTCTAATGACCTCTTTAAGGCCTTCATGAGGCCAAGTGATGGATGTCATATCAACTGGACATAACAGGCAAGTGTTCTTTGCTATGTTCATGGAGGAGAAAGAGAAGAGATAATAATGGAGGGATAAGGAGGGATAATTTGAGTCTATTTAGTATTGAATCCTGCTCTTGGATTGAACACTGACCAGCTAAGACCCCACTGTACCATACAGAGAACAAAACTTTTATTTGGGCCTTCAAGTACAAAAATGATTATTTGTTCCACAGATGGTCACCCTATTGCATGTGTCCCTGTTATGTCATCCAGTGCAGAGAAAAATTAATTTCCTCTACAAAAATGAGAAAAGCAGGAAACGACTCTCTGAAAGAAAAGAGAGCGCAGTGCTTCATTTACCATACTCTCCCTCTCACCGCAAAAGAAGGCAGACGCCTGCAGTAAGAACAGTACGACTGCAGTAAGACACAATAAAAGGATAAATTACAAGGCCACAAAGAATCGAGCTAGATTGAGACAGTAATATGCTTTGAACACTCCAGCAGACTGCACATTTGTTTCCATTCTGAGAGACTATATAATGGATGTTGTTCAGTAATAAAGAATGGCGAGATTTGCAAGAAAAGTTATTATTAAAAAAAAATGGAATTAGTAATAAAAAACAAAAAAACAAACAAAAAAGAAAAATCACAAAAGACAGCTTTTAACAGAAATAGGCTTTTTTTTTTAACAAAAGTCTTTCACAGTCTGCCACCAGAGGGAGTTTTGAGCTTCCTTTTCACATTAAAACAAGCTGCAGCTGAATGCCAATGGTTCCCCTCAGAGACAGTGTGTGTCTGTGCATACAAAACTTCTAATGTTTAGAAGATCTTCTTTTACCACATCCACTAGCGTTCAGCTCACTGGGGAAGGGAGTCTTTGTCCAGCCGGCCTAAATGAGTAAAGCCCAGAGTGGGATGCCGCAGTGAGGCTTTATTACAGGGTGCTGATTGCAGATTCTACTGGTAAGAAGAATGTCTCGAGTGCTGTATTCAGGCCCAGAGGGAGTAAGGGTTCTGTACACCTGTTGAGTTCTGGGGGCAGCACATGCTATCAATGAACACTGCAAGGTCAGTTCAGATGGCAAGGGCCCCCCGTCCGGCTTCTGCGGACCTCCGGCGCAAATCTGCAGGGATTGCACGACACCTGTCAATCACACTACAGAGGCAAACATCTCGAGTGGCTTTCTGTTGCCTCTCTGCTGCACGTGGGAGCGGTGGCAGCACATCACACTGAGTGACATTCCTTCAGGAGTGCTGTAACAAGATAATGATCTCTCAATATTACACCCACACCGAGAAAACATTTTGCACACTTGCACATAATGAAGGATACATTCACAACATACTGCCGGCCCTCCTAATTCTCCTGGTGACTTGTAGACAATTGTACACCTACTTGTAGAGGTTCACAGCTACACAACGTACTCAACACCATCACACACTGGAGGATGACAAAGACAAAGAAAGGCCAAAGTGATTTGTTGTGTTCCTGTGGCAACAGAAGTGTGTGCTATTGTAATCAGCAGAGCTGTGCATTAATTCCTTAACACTTAACAAGGCTTATTACACACTACTGTGTATTACTCAATAACTACAAGGACTTCTGTACAAACAGGTGGGACTATTCTGTGGTAAAATAAGTTTATAATAGCACTTTAAGGGGATTAACTATGAACATTCACTTAGGGACAGTCCCTACAAAAAGTACAAGTCACTGAAGTTCAGTTAAATCCATCATTAAGAAATGGAAGGAATATGGCACATGTGTAAATCTTCCTAGAGAAAGCCATCCTTACAAGCCGAGTGACCGTGCAAGAACTACAGTTCTACAGCACACAACCACAAACAAGCCATCCCCACCATGGATGCTGTGGGGATGCCTCTCGGCAGCAGGCCCTGGTAGGCTTGTGAAAGTAGAGGGTAAAAGGAATGCTGCAAAATATGAGGAAATCCTGGAGGACAATCTAATTCAGTCTGCAAGAGAACTACGACTTGAGAGCAAGACAATGACCCGAAGAGCACAGTGAAGGCTACTCAGAAATGATTTAAAAGACAATGAGGTAATTGCTCTGGAGTTGCTAAGTCAAAATCCAGACCTAAGTACAATAGAAAATCTGTGGCTGGACTTTAAAGGGGCTGTTCATACCCAATCCCCGTGCAACCTGACAGAGCTTGAGCAGTTTTGCAAAGAAGAATAGAGTAAAATTGCAGTGTCCAGAATAATAATGCGAAGATTATGAACAATAATTACAATGTTTTTGTCACAGTGCTAAAAACTGATGTGTTATGATATGATATGATATGCAATGTCATGCTATGCAGGTCCTGTGAGTCACTGTGGTGAAGTAAACCAACCAATCTAAGCAGAGCTCACAATTCTTAGGAGTCCACCATAACAGAAAAATTTGTGTTTTATTCTGAGACTTGTAAAACCACATCTGGCCAGTTTTCACCCCAACCAAAGTCACATACTGACTAGAGCAACTTAAAATACTGAAAAATTACATTCCATGACACTTTTGATAAGATACCTGTACCTTTACTTGATGCCTTTTTTGACTGCAGTTACAATACATCAGTAATACTTGAGTATGGGCTTAGGCTACTCCAAAAATATATGAAAACGATGTAAAAAAGAAATAGTGCTGATGAAAAAAGTTGTACATATTCCCAGATTTGGGGGTTATGCTTGGATCATTCTTAGTACAGGGTCATACTGCTGCATGTCAAGTTTAGAGGTTTTGAAACTAACACTGGTTCAGGGGGGAAAAAGCCTCAGAGGCCATTTTTGCAGACCCTGACAGGTGACCTTTAACTGTGCTGGGCTGAGGGGCAAGAGGGGATAAAATGGAGAAGGGCACCCAGATGATCAAGTTTTGTTTTTCCATTTTTTGGACAGGGTTTGAGGATTTAGGCAAGAAATCAAACCCCTTCTCTTCTTTTCTTTTTGTTTCCTGCCTTCTTTCACTCTCTCTCTCTCTCTCTCCCCCTCTCTCTCTCTTTTCTCTCTATCCAGCCTCACAGCGCAGCAGAGCACAGCTGTCCTTTTTCCCTCTAATTTTTCTCTGTCAGATTTCGACCTATAATTAGCAGAAAGGACATCGGTGAGTCCTCACAAATGTGAGTGTGTGCCTGTGTAGCCAGAACTAATGGCTCTAATCCCCCTCCTCTTGGCCAGCGCAGGACTGACAGGTTCACATGTACACACTCAGCGCGGCTCTTTTTCTCAAGCTCGCGACCTTAAAGGGGAAACCCCACCACCAAGCATATGGATAACAGTAGTCCAAATGAATGAAATACTGTATATAACATTAACATAGTTATATCCTTCCAGTGCTTATGTTAAATATGTCTCAGAGACTCAATCAAAGCCTTCAATCTGATCTTGTATTAATCACTTGTTATTTGTTTAAAACTGTGGTCTCTAATCCTGCTCATTGAGTGCTACAGTCCCCGCAGACTGTGGATTGAAACCCTAATCCACCTCACCTGATCCAACTATTTACTGCTTTCAGATGTCCTTAATTGGCTAAATTGATGAATGGAGTGTGTTAGATTTGGGTTGGAGTTCGAACCTGCAGAAAAACAGCTGGTTTAGGCAAGTCAATAAAAAAAATTAAAAAAAAACACTACAAATCAGGTTTTAACCTGGCATCGGATCTTTATTTTATTATTGTTATCTTGTATTGCACTTATTATTTTTATTTGGAATGATATTAGCAAAAGTAAATTAAATGCATTTGAATGCCATTATGAATGACAACAACATTTTGTTATATTTTGTTTGATATTCTAGACTCAAAAACACATAAAATGCTGCAGAAATTGTACAGTAATTTTACCAAAACTACCCAGAAGGTTGGTGATGTGACAGAACCAGTCTGAAATCCTAGCATAACAATTTCTACTTTAAATACCAACATGTAAGTCAGCGTGAAAAATGCGACAAATGCAGCACGCATTTCATAAGCAGCAACATTTCCGCTGAAATGTGATATTTATCCCTGTGTAAACCATGTGGTTTATGATATTACAAAGTCATTCTTATTCCCCTTGTTTCTCACACTTCATTTGGGCATTACGCAGGGTTACGCTGGCTTTGGACGGTTCCGCACTCTTTGACTGCTCTGGTTTCTTCTGCTTGAGCTTTAGGCCTCAGCTAGCCGGGGCTGAATTTCACATTCAGATGCTACTGGCTTCCAATAGAGAGCCCTGGCTGCCACAATACTACACTCTGGAAAATAAAGGTGCTTCAGATGGTTCTTTGAGCAATACCATAGATGAACCACTAGTCTAAAGAACCTTCAATTGATGAGGCGGTTTAAAGACTCACACATCCTTAAACATGGTTCTGTATTCAAGCTAAAGTGGTTCTTCTGTGGTATTGCTCAATATCTATAGAACCTTTATGTTTAAGAGTGTACAGAGACACAGAGTTTAACTGTAGTAAAAGGATTTCATTAACATGGTGATTTAGCGTAACTAGTCACTGTGAACACTTTGAACAGTTGACGTGTAGCTATGGTGGTTGTCGTAAGAGCTGGGAGCTCATGTTTTAATTCAGGTTGCTATATTTAGGATGGAATGGCTGTAAACAGATAAAGGATCCCTTTCACTGGTCACAAAAGCAATGCCACCAACCGAGCAAAAAATAAACACATCTACTGTAGAGTGAAAGATAAGAAAGAAAAAAACATATCAGGCCTTGGCTACTTTGAGTGACAGGTTCATATGGGAAGACCTTTACCTTGGCAACCAAACTTTGGTTGCTAGGATAACATGGGCAGATGGATGGCCTGGCTGATTTTCCACAGTGATCGGCTAGTTTAGAGGAGGGCCAGCAGGGGAAGGGGGGGTACGGGATGGTCTCGATTCTCCCTGCACCAGTGAGAGAGCCCCCTGAAATGACTTGGCACAGAGAAAATGTATTAGATTCAGGGGACAAATAATTAACTGACGTCAGCTGGTGGATAAGAGGAAAGGTTGCACTACAAATATAGCCATGCCCCCCTCCTCCAATAAATCGTCTGTGGGAGGGCAAGAACGTTGAGAATGATGGAATATGTCGAGTGGAGCGGTCCAGCGCGCTGATTAATGTGACAGAGGGGTCTTTTAAGTCGACTCCGAAATAGAACATCAAACTCTGATCTCAAACAGCAAATCATTCCGCTCACTGAGAGTGAGTGTAATGTGAACACCACGCACAGCCTTTATTTGAGAGTCCCACATCAGATTCATAATGGCGCATGTATGATCTTCTCCAAATATTCCTGCTGGAAATGTCCTGACTGTCGGTAAAAAACTAGGCTGTAGGTAAAAGTGTGTGAATGGGCTTGAAATGGTACACTCAAAGCAATATCACCGTTTCACTGAGTGATAGCTAAAGGTCCTGTATAAACAGTGAAACAGAAGATGTGTTAAGTGGCCAGGTACCTTGGATCAGCAGGTTTTGCCACCTTAGAAAGGAACAGGATAAATTTGAGCCACAGAAAAACATACAGGGCAAAGAATTGGCGCCGAAAACTTTTAACATATCTGTGGGTTTAAGCTGTCCAATGCTGTAAAATTAGCACCTTTACAGAAAGACGGTGAGTGTCTGGACAGGAACCAGCTAGAGCATTGGGGGATATTTTGGCAGCTGCCGAAGCAGTGGTTAATGATGGAGCTGATAATATTTCTGTTTTATTGACCTGTCAGTTCTTATCAGGGACTTTCTCTAAAAACAGCCTTCGGCTTTCACTGGCGAGGAGCTGAAAGGCGACTGCTGGGGTTAAGATCCACTTCAGTAGTTTAATTTTTCTGAACCAACAATACGACAAAATCAGGAGGGAAATATACAACTTCCAGTCATGGAACAAACTCCAGACAAACTCTAATCCTTTTCATCTCTAAAAATAAAGGGAATTATTGTTCATTTCCCCAAACACTGCATCACTAAGGAGCGATAATGTACAGTTCTGCTCTTCTAGATTTACAAAAACATCTTAGCCAGAGGCTCACACACCCCATATGTAAGTTGCAAATTCTGACAACTTTGCACACAAAGTTAACTTCAGGTTTAGCCTCCAAAGTAAACCGTCAGTCCTTGGCCAGGCCTTGGACTACCCAAAGGCCCAGTGTAGTTATCACCTTCAGTGTGAATGCACACCTTTTTTATAAACAACAGGACACTGTCAAATAAAAAACACGGTCCAAATATTCCAACTATTTACTTTATATAATATTCCAACTATTTTACTGATAACAACAGTGAGCATTAGCACCTGCAGTTATTTCCACTAGTTTAGCAGGACTTTTGTGGTGCATGAATTGTGAGGATGCTCAGCACACAGAAGCAGTGTTCAACAAAAAGCACAATCCTAAATTGTAAATTTAAGTATTAAGTCAAATATAAAAAATATTATTGAGATAACATTATTAGGGTGCAGCTTTTTAATTAGGAATTTAATTAAGGGGGGCTTTTTAAATTTTGATAGTATAACTGATGAAAAAAATAATAATACCAAGAAAGCACAGACCTTATTGCAGTTAAAAACCCATACCTGTTAGGGTTCACCCAAAACAGATATGGGTTTCTGGGGAGCAGGGGCAATATGCTGGTTGGGCTTTCCAGCAACTTGACAGACACGGCATGATGGCAGTATTTAGAGACATCAGCTTCCATGGCAGGCCATATAAATATGCTTTATAAAATGAGCATATTTGTGTATTGTGTATTGATGAGTAGTAATGCCTATCCTGTACCTGTTTATTTAATGTCTACTACCCATTGGATCTACGAGAAAAGCTGTTTTAATGAAAAAAGACCCTAAATTGGACATAAAATCTGACATGTTTAATGATGTGTTTTGCATCAGTTTCACAGACATAAGATGAATTATATAAAAATACTGCAGCTTGAAATGGCTATAAACCAGTCATGGTCGGTTATTCATAAAATTTACACCTGAATCATTAAAAAAAGCCTTCTTTGATAAGCATGCCCCAGGAAATATTTTTGGCACTTTTACCGCCGCTGCACCCAACAGAGTCCCCTCAGCTGTACAATCTCCCTCACCTCTTTGTCCCACAGCCAGGCGGCAACAGTAAATCAAGCAGCAGAGAGACTGATGTGTGCAGTGTGGAATCTTCATGTGATGTGACGATATCTGGAACACGTACATTCAATGGCTGCCCACCCACATGCCTTGAGAGGCCACTGTCTCTCCTTTTAGACCGTCCCCTCGCCCAGAGCTTTAATGTGAAAAGCCCCCACCGCTGTAATTTGTCTGGTGAATGTGTGGAGGTTCTGGGACAGGAAAGGGAAAACAGACTATTGACTGTATATTGACAGTTATATGAAGGGGTCAGGTGTTTAAAAGGGGACGTAGGAGATATATACCAGGGTTGATATCATATATTAATTGTCAATAGATTAATATATCTGTCTGATGTCTTGTCCTTGCGCTAACTAGTGTACAAGAGTAGTTCAAAGTGGTGGGAGTTTTCATGTAATTACTAAAAGGAATAACAGCATAGTGGATAACGCCACTGCCCCAGGTATGGGAAACTGGGATTTCATTTTTCTCCTTCCAGAAAAGCACACTAGGGTCTCAGGGGTGTGCTTTTCTGGGGTGAGCTTTTCTCAGGGTGTGCATGCCAGGCTGGGGAAATAAACTCTAGTCTAAACCCTTATTTAACCTATGTCAATAAGGAATCTGGGCAAGATCCTTAGTGGTACATTCGCCTATTGCTGAAATAGTTGATATAGATAATAAATTGTGTAAAATATTGAAACTAAAATGTGATGTAAAAGTTTACTTTCATCAGTGATTCATTTTTAACTTTCTTTTGCTCTCTGCACTTCATAAATAGACACACTTTATGGACAAAAGTATTGGAACAATAATCATTCATTGTTTCATCCGAACCTCTACTTGTTGCAAAATCAAGAGTATTAAAAAAGAGTTTATCCAGATTTTGTTGGAGTAACTGTCTCAACGGTCCAGCAAAGGCTTTGTACTACATTTTGGAACATTGCTGGTAGGATTTGATTACATTCAGTGATAAGTGTTAGTGAGGTCAGGATGTTGGATGATCACCACCCCACCTCCTAACTCATCCCAAAAGTATTGGATGGAGCATCATCATTTCAAAGAACACAGTTTTACTGCTCCACAGTTCAATCCTGAGAGGCTTTATATCCATCTAGTCCATTCCTGGCATTGGGCATGGTGCCAATAGGTTCATGTTTATCTGCTCCTATTCTATTGGCAATACTTCTAGACAAGCATTGTGTGTGTGTGTGTGTGTGTGTGTGCATTCGCATATCTTTGTCAGCAATGGGTGCAACTTAAAGTAGCTGAATGCTTTCATTACCAGGGATGTCCACAAATATTTTACTCTCTGCCCTCATATATAGATTATAAAATCTATAAATAAATAAAACTAGGTGTTTTTTTAATTATTTTATTGGTTTTATATATTGGCCCCAAGTTTTTTCCCCACGCCTCCATGCAGAATTCTTTCAGCCGTGTAATGTTTTAGCTTTAGTTTTTAGAGAGATGGTCTCACATTTCCCTTAAGTCCCTCTGATACAAAGAATCCCTAGTGGATTCTATGTTGGATTCTAATTTTAGGCATCAGAAGAAGAAATAAATGTGGGGGTGTCATAACTTTTTTTCTCTTAGAAACATTTTACAAATTACATTTAAAAGACATTTCTTCAGTTTAATGTGTTTAGTTATATTACCTCCATCTCCCAATATTGTTCAAGTGAAGATCAAATGTCCAGATTTAGGTCAGGTTTGAATATATTAAAAAAGACAAAGGTTTTTATGGGGTGTCTTAACTTTTACACATGACTGTGTGCAGTGGCACAAATGATCATTGTAGAAAAATATACTTAGAATCAGTCAGTAAATAAATATCCCAGCTTTTGATAAATCAGAAATTGAACAACTGATAGGGTTCCTCCTCATACTGACCACCTACACTCATCATGCCCCCAACCCTGATGACTGGGTCGTGGTGACCACAGCTCAACACCCATTGCTGCTCCAAACTCATCACTCTGCAGCACTCATCACCACTGAGCAGTGAGTGGACCGCAGTCTGAGAGTAAACATGCTTAGATCAGAGGTCCTGTAGGTCCACTGGGTATCTAAATCAAGGCCTGTGCTAGTACCACACGTTCTAGGAACAGAAGTGGAGTCATATTTAAACTAAGGAGAGCACTAGGGGACATTCTTCTTGTTGAAACTATCCTTGTAAACGTTGTCGACTCAACAGTGTATGCAGACTTTTTATAGTTGTCATTTGAGCGATCACAGTAGGATAGGCATTTTTGATAGTCTTAGGTAATTGAGATATCAGTACGTTGATGAATATGTTTCCTGTGATATTTTGGTATTCTGAAGTGCAAAATGCATTAATTAAACAGAGTGTCATCAGATTGGTGCCATCTGAAATAAACGTAACGACCTGGTGACACATGAGTGGTGTAAACTATCAGATACGTGGCACCAGGACAGAGCGAAAGATATCTCCCTGCTATTAGATTACATCAGCTTGCTCTAAAGCGAAGCAGTGGTCACATGCTAGTGAGTGCATGAAGTCTCCCTGCAGTGCTCCTCACTATCTGCACTACTAGAGAGTTGAAGCGTAAGGGGTTGAGGGGTGCTTTGGTTTAATTAAAGCTTACGCTCTTTCGGGGAACACTAAGGCCATGTCCCCTGTAATGTAATCTCTAAGGGTTATCCATTGCTAAAGTGATTAAAAAACGTCCATGCCAGCACAGTGATATGGAGACCACTGGAATGTTCCACTTGATCATCCAGAACATACCAAGTCAGGACAGGAGAGTATTTGGATATCACTATTTCACCAGTCGTCTATATTTGGTTATTTTCACCAGTGTGAACGGAACAACATTAGAAAGTGACACATATCTGTCCATATATCTCTCAAACAACTCCAATCTGATACAGTCTCCACCTAGAGGTCACCTTTATTGACAGACAAAGGTAAGATAAGGCCAATACTGTTAACACTAGCATCTCTTGCTTGTCCCACGATCAACAGGTAGTCTGTAGAACTCACACAGTTCAATAAATTCAGAACTGTCTGTTAGATCCTTAATTTCTCACTTTATCTTGGGATATATTGAACTACGTATATATTTATATATAGATCAATAGTGATCAATAATGTTTTTATTGTTCGACTTGGTGGTCTGAGGCTATCGACTTTGTGAGAGATTTGTCTAATCAGACATGAAGCTGTGTATGGTCCAAATTATATCTCATTTAATATATTCTTATTTATTTATATACTTATTTATTTTATTCTCTCAACCTCATTGTGGTGTGTCAATATGTTTGTTTGTTTATTCCATGTCTTATTTTTTTAAAAACAAAAAAAATATATTCACAAGAAATAATGATTATATCACTTACTCCATCAAATTGATGATAAAAAAAAAAACTCTTTCTTAACACCCTTGTCATGAAAGGTCATACGAAACAATAAATGAGCAGGTGTCCCAATACCTTTGTCCGTATAGTGAATGTGGGTCTCAGTTTGAATCTGAAAATTTCATGATGATCTACCAATTATCCGAAATCACTTGCTTTATACATTTTTTAGGACCATTTAAAGTTCAGAAAGTTACTTCCATGTTTTGTCTTCCGTTAAAAATTAAGAAACCTGTAAAGTTGATATCTTGGAGTATAATATGAGAAAAAGCAATAGCAACAAAAAGCAATAATTTGTTGCTGGACATAAAACTATATCTAAATAAATGCAGTTACTGTAAGCAGTCAAGCTAATGAGGGCTCTTCTGTTTCTCCATCACCTCTGGTGCTGAGATTAAGTATGTTCAAACAAAGCCCTGATTTATTAAGTACTAATTGCTGGTGTGAATGTCTCTGCTTTAGACAGGACTGGGTTACTGACAGTGTCTGCTGAGTGTGAGCTTTTAGCAGCTGGCAGATTCATGGGACGAACCCCTGCTGGGGACAGAATATTTTTGAAAAGTTGCAAAGTTGTTGCCACCACTTGAAAATCACCCCTCACGTCCTCAGGGGGTATTGTTTGTTTTTTCCACCTCCAACAGGCCAGTGATTGATGAGAAGTGGCTGTCAGAGTAAAGAACGAGTTTGAGAGAGAGAGAGAGAGAGAGAGAGAGAGAGAGAGAGATACCAGCAAAGATGGAAAGAGTGAGGGAGAGGGAGAGTTAGGCCTAAAATAAGTCTGGCTTGGGGTCGGACAGGGCTGCTCCCAGGTTGACAGTGGAGGTGTGTTCCTGGGCCATCACACAGACCGCATGACTAGGATGGCAGGGGTGCCCAAAAAAAGCATGCCGCATAGGACTATTTACGGAGCAGAAATTCAGCCATGGACACACACTGTCAGCTCATGATGGATCATGCTGAGGGGGTACAGGGGTGGTGTTGGAGGGGAAGGGAGGGGGTAGCTGTCCTTATTGCAACACTAGGGTATTCGGGTCAACATTTCACCATCCATGCACCTGGTTTCCCTTGTTCACTAGTGGACAAACAACAGTTCATGAGCTAGTTGCCTGTGCTGGTCAAGCACACTTTCATAAACGTTTCATTAGTGTAAACAAGTTGAAGCATAAGTTGATAGGCCTGTGCAGCACTTGCTACATATGCTACAAGATGCTTGAAGAAGAACACTAAGCACCTGTAGCAGCAAGATGATCATGCAGACACCGGATTTGCTGGCATGTCACATAAGGCCTCTTCTGTAATTACTTCTTAGTGTGGATGTGGCTGGTTGCATTCTAGCATTTACAAGGAGCAGTTTACACTCAAACCTGAGGAATAGATCTCTGTACTGCCAATAATTTCACTGGCTGCATGTTTACAGGGCATGTACTAATGATTGATTCATTTAATCCTGAGTAAGGTCAGGTATAAAAACTGAAAGGCACAGTTCCTGTGCATAGGCTGACATATGTTCAGCAAATGGACATCAGGCTGAACATATGTCATCAGGTCATGAAGTAGAAAAAAATAAATAAATTACATGGCCTAGAACAAAGCAAAGCCTAGAATTTCCGCCATACCACTGAAGTAGTAACAAAGGGTCAAGTGTAGGCCCTATTCCCGTCAGAATACGGTATCATTAGAGAGACCTTTTCCCCATCGCAGCTGCACTAGAAGGCTGAGCATGTTCGACACGAATGGACCAGGTTTGGAATAGCAATGGTGACCCTGGGGCGAAAGTCTGCAGATCCCGTTTCGTGGCCCCCCTACACAGCCTGCCCTATGATTTATATATCTACTCAGAATTTACAGCTTGTGAAATACTCTCAGTTAACAACACAAAGTAAGATGCAGCATGGGGGGTAAAGCAGAACAATAGGGTCTGGCGCGAAAGGCCAGGACAGACACAAGAGAATGTAGGCAGTTGTTTGCTGGGTGTGAGTGGAAATGTAGATTTGAGCGTGCAAATATTGCGAGTATGTGCATTTATTTGTGTCCGATGCACCTGACTCGAGGAGGAGAATATAAATCCAGTGGATAAGGAGGAGGGGACGTGTCAAATAACTGGGTGTCATTTTTTTAAGATGTGAGGAAACACCGGTCAGCTTGATTTCTTTTTTGAAATACAGCAATACTGTGAATGCCGTGAGGTTCGCCGAGGTGCATAAACTTTTATGGGTGAAGGCCGGGTAGGGCCTTACTGTTCTTTTATTTTAAAGCCATTCAGCGACACGGGACAAAGGGAACAGTTCAACAAATTTTCCTAACTATAATAACTTCTGTATTATTTTGGAAGACTAACAATATTTTGTCTCCACGTCACCAAATCATACCTATGCTTCATTTTACAAGATGTTTCAAGTGTTTCATATTTACATATTTAGCCACTCATTTTCGCTTCTTCAGTAAACTTTGATTCTTTGATTATAAAAAGTTCCAGTCTCTTCAGTACACTGACTTGGAGGAGTGCCTGTGTGGCTCTTGTAAAATGTCTCCTCTGCATAGCAGCTCTCCTCTGTCCTCTCCAGTATGTTGAACATTCCCCAATAAAAACATGCTTTGAGAAATGTTGTAATAAGCAAGTTCTTCATTAACTGATTACGAAGTGAGATGTTAACATGAGTGACCTGTCCATTTGGGAACACCCTGTAATTAGACTCTTTTGTGGAGAAGCTTGTGTTGAATGTTGAATGTTTATCCTAAAGCGTAGCATTGCTGAGGCCAAAGGGTCTGCAAGACTTTTTTCTCATAAATGTCTTCTCAGTCGCTTTAGGTCATGAGCTCACTGTAGGAAGACAGGAAATCTGATTCCGTTCACATATTTCTTCGTAGTGTCCTGCTGACAAATATTTGCCTTCCAGTGCTCTCTGACACAAAAGTGACAGTCAAAAAGTCATCAGCCATCAGGGACTGGATTCTGGGTTCACTGGTGGCTGTGCTACCAGCAGAAAAGTGCTACATGTGATCTATTTTGTTGAAAAAAAATTATACATTGTCTTTAAAGTCAGACTCATTATTATATTATATTATAGTGAGCATTGGGGATTCTGTGGTGTTTAATGACTTGAAGATGGTCATCAGAAAATATAGACCACAGACCATCACCAGCACCATCATCCCAAAACACACCAAAACTACGCAAATAAAAGTGAAACGATCTTTCTACTGAAAGTAAGAGGTAAACAAACAACTGCCCTCTTCAAATGTCATCCACCCACAGTGAGGAGTGGACCTGGGGTGGTGGTGAGGTGGGTTTTGAGGAGAGGGTGAAAGGGGGTCTAGTGGGAAACCAGGAGTGGAAATGTCATAAATCAGCTGGATTTTAGAATCTGATGACAAACCTAATTCCTGTCTGAAAAGAGCCGAGCCATCCCCTCCTGACTGTCATCGAAGCCGGCCTATAAACATCGCAGCTGTCACCCAAGCTCGCCAGACTCGCGAAGGACATGCCATCGCACCTCTCGCATGCTCTTTCCCTGCGCCAATTTTGGAATGGAGGGCTGGCGAATTCCACTTTGCATTTTGTCACATTCGACCCCCCCGGCTCTAAGTCCATACCACCCCCTTCCTGGTTGTGTCTGACCATCTGTTGAAGGGCATTACTCCTGTAAAATCACTTTATCCTCCTATCACTCCTAAAACAGGTTGTGAAAACTTAATATGGAAATATGGGTGCGGGTTGGGTTCTGGACAGAGAGGGGTTGGGGGAAGGAGGGTGCATAGACGGGGGAGACACACCGTGCTAAATGTTGCCACTGCGAAAGGTGAGTAGAGGAGCTTTAGAGGCCATTTTCCACCCAACAAACGTTCTCCACCGCTGCCAAGCACAGAGCGGGGTTATGAGATAGGCCTCGCTGTGTGTGCTCTGAAACCTACACTACTCCGGCTGGCAAGCTTAGCCTTGGCAAGGAAAAAAAATAAAATATAAAATTACCCACAGACATCCAAGCATCCAAAGAGCATGTCTCAATGTTCCTGAGAACTAATCATAAACTTTAATCACTATGCGTCTACATGGTCAAATGTTCTGTAGACTGTCTGTTACTAAAGCATGACTAATGAAGCACAGAGAGATACAATCAGTGAAGCTGTAAAAGCAGGAAATTGAGTAAAAAAAAAATACACACTTAATCAGTGACTTCACATGATACCCTGACTGTCATCGAATCAGTTCCAATGTACTTGAAATGTTGCAAATAATTATAGGAGTGCTGCCCACAAACCTGAAAGAAAGAACACACAGCTGAAACGAATATGAGAATCCAAGCCATATTGTTTCCGTGCAGGCCAAAGACTTCACAGAGAAACACTGTTCCCCCCTCGCACAGATGTAGCTTAGAGTCACGACTAATTGCAACCCCCTACAACATATAGCAGGACATAAATGCTATGAAGAATTATGACTCGGAATAAATTTGTAACAAACTCCAAAACAGGGGGCTTCCTCCTCTGTAGCCCTTTGGCCTCGTCATTGGGCGTCACACATCATAAATAAGCGAGAGAATGTCGCAGGGTCTGCTTCCTGCCTAATTAAATAAACGTGTGGTGTGCGACGCTGTGAATGCCTAGTGTTGTGTGTGTACCCTATGCATGACAAAAAACACATCTTGTCTCAGCGCATACACTAAGGCTTGCACGCACCAGCCCCTGCCTCTCTCCCTCCCTAACTCTCTGTTTATGTCTTTCTAAATGGCCATAAAACAGTCCCGTGATTTCTTAATAAAGACGCCTCCCAGCAGTAATCTGGCCCCAGTTTCGCTTTATTAGGGTTATACTTGACCATGTTTGAAAAGGAAAAAGGTATTTACCTGCAGAGCCCACTGTGAGGCCCATGCAACCCACAGATTTTCCCTCAGCTGCTTTAGTTCCCCTGAAAGAAAGAAATACATGCATTGGAAATGGCATCTGTTAGCAGGGGGATAGCCTAATGAACGTAAAGGTGCCACAGAAGAACCACTTTAGATATCCTTGTAGAACTAGGTTTAAAAAAAGAGATGTTTCAGGACGAAAAAAACTTTTAAAAGAGTTCTTCACTTTTAAAAATAAAGGTCATGGAAAAGGATAAAGAACCACTTTTGGTTCCCTGAAGAACCATTTTTGTTAAAGGTGTATCACTGTGAAGAACCTTTAAAAGGCTCAAAAATATAAACATATAAGGATGTAAAGGTTCTCTACTAGTTTTCTACTAATCTCTACTAAAAGATTTTCACACTCACACATCTCTATTACAAAAATGGTTCTTTATTGAACCAAGAGTGGTTCTTTTATCCGTCTGTAGCACCTTTATCTTTAGGATAAGAGTGTAGATCAACTTAAAAGGACCTTTCTTTTATGTGGTGACACATACCTCTGGTTTACCAAAATGTCCCTCTAAAGGACCATCCACAAAAAAAAAAAAAGTTAAGGAACCAATTTTTTCAATTTTAAGAATCACTTTCTGGCACTTTTATTAGGAGTGCACATCATACAGTGTAATTTCCCAAATGTAATGGAGTGTCTGTCGGTTCTCCTGTTTCTATCTGATTCTAATTGAAGTATGTAACTTGTGCTTATTATCTCACAGCTATCCTGAACTCAACTACTTCATGGAGGAACATAAAGGACACATTCATCTCTGTAACTCTATTATGATCTAATTAAAGTGTACGAGGCTGCCAGGTGGACGGGTGAGAGAGTACATCCCTCAATCCCCCTGACCTGAAAATGGCCCCAAAACACTGAGCTCAAAAGCTTTAAACTCACAGCCCACGCTCGGAACCTGTCAGTCAGCGCCTTCGCCCTCTGGCCAAAACACTAATTGTGTCCATCATCACCCGCAGTGATCAAGATACTGCCGCCGCACCGCCAGTTTCCCCTGTAGTGGGAGGAACGGGCAAGGGCTGGAGCAAATGGCTGCCATTGTTCTCGTTCTCTCCTGTGCCGCGCTTCCATTGTCATTTTCGGGAGGGCGATCACAGTAATAGCCTTGTAATTGGTTTTAAGTGGATTAGGGCCTAGGCATGGCACTGGGGCGCTGGCTTGCACTCAGCTACATACAGCCAGAGCTGAGCACAGACTAAACTCAAACTTTTTTGTTTGGGCAATGCTTGTGGTGGGCCAAGGGCCAAAAAGGCAAAATAGCGTAGTAAAAAAAATAAAAAGTAGGTCTGTTTAAAGGTATTTTTCATAACATAACACCACATTTGCTACCAAAGTACTTAAAGTATAAAATTTACTTTATAAGTGCTATATATAGTATAAAAATATCTTTGTTCTCTCAATGGGTGACAGGGCAGGGTTAGTGTAACAGGCCAAGTCAAACGTCCTCACGGGCCAACTTTGGCCCGCAAGCCATACTTTGGGCTACACATTCACAAAGTCAGCCTTCAGTGTAAACTCTGAGGGATTGTGTTTTAGACTGAGAAGGTACTTTGGAATAGCCCACAGTGAAAATGAGGAGCTGTGTGACTGGAGTTCAAAAGACAAGTCACTTGTCACTGCTAATTACGCATCACTAGCCAGCCATTCAGCCTATGGGTCTCAGTGTAATGCAGCATTACCCTGCTGACGTCTGATGGAATCGGTACTTCAGAGCGGTTTTAGTAGAAAACAAAAAACAGAGGACTGCCTGCAAGAGAATAAAACACTGCAAGAACAGGCCTGGGTCTACATGAGAGTTCAATTTGGGAACAGGACTCCAATACTGAAATCCACTGAGTGATAAAGACTTAATCTTGGCACCATTCCTGTGTCAGTTAACAGTCCGTTCATGTCACTGTGAACCATGAAATGAATGAGAATATTGCAGTTGCCAAAGCTGCTTTTGTTCCCCAGCTTCTTCTAATTGTACAGACCAAAGAAATAACTCTACTTGAATGTGAATAACATACTTACTACATACTAATATATATTCATTTTAGTCCCTTCAAACTAAAATAAGAGTGAAAGGAAAACAAGACAGTAGGTGGTAGCACAAATGGCACACAAACAGTTAAACCACTGTGTGCACAAATTGTTTTTTTTTTTTAGACAACTCATCTGCAAACATTAATGAGACCATGAGCCCCACAAACCAGTATTTTCCAAATTTCTTTTTCTGCCTAGTCAGCAGTTTTCTGAATAGTGCGTCAAACTGGTTCCACAGTTTGGGTGGCAAGAGAAACAAAACATGAGCAATGAAGCTGGTGAAAATCATCACCTCTTTCCTACTGAGGCTACACCGCAACCCATATTCCCCAGCTAATAAGTTGCGAATAAAAAAACGTTTTTTTTTGTTTCTAATATGTGCATGAGGAGTACCATACTAGTATCTGAGCAAGTGACAGACCTTCAATTAAAAAGCTCTTTTTCAACTGGGCTCTCCTTACCGCTGTAAATTTAACTTGGGATTCCTTTGAATGGAGCAGGTGTTAGGGATTACCATGCAAACTCCGTCTGTGGAAGGGGCTGGGGCTGTTCGTAGGGATGCATGGTGGAAAAGGCAGACAGTTGTTGTGGGACATCTGAACTTGAACTTCATGCCGTTCCTAAAAGATTTTTTTTACTTCCTTTTTACAGAACAATCTGCCCTTACGTATGACCTAGTGAATCCTTTAGAACCCAAGCGTTTCTTCATAAAAAAAAATAAATTAAGATCAATTAAAATAGTATGATAAAGAACAACAGAACAGCAGCTACCTGACATGCAATCTGGTATTTGGACAGTGACACATTTTTTGTAAATACATGCCCATGCCAAAACAGTACCTCCATCATGTTTAACAGATCATGTGGCATGCTTCAGATCATTTCTGTCCTTTTCCACACAGTTAATCTTGGTTTCTTGTGTCCAAAGAATTTTGTTCTAGAGCTGGGAAAGCTCTGAAGATGTTTTCTGTCTGTCTTATCTCGCTTTATTCGGCCTTAAGTGTTACCATGGTTTTACATTTGGAAGTAAACCCTCTGTATATAAAGGTGACAGTGAGGTTTTTTCACCATAGAAATAATTGTGTTCATCTACTCCAGACCTCCAGGCCTTTTGGTATTGGTGAGCTGGCCAGTGCATTCCCTCCTTTAAACCCAAATTGTTGATTTAGCCATTCCTAAACTTTCAAGGATTTGATTTGTTTCTCTTCAGCCAAATGATCCAGCCTCAATATCCTGCATTGACACCTTTTTGGACCTCATACTGAGAGTTCTAATGAACAGACAAATGCAAATTCAGCTTTTGGAATTAACTTCAGACCTTTTATTTCATCTTTGTAAACAAAAACAGGGGTTCATTGCATATATATATATATATATATATATATATATATATATATATATATATATATATATATATATATGCAGTGAATATATATAATGACTAACATTACCATTATCGTAGTATCATTGCCTAACTTTATGTTGGTACACAAATACTACTGGTTTACTTGTGAATATTTAGCTTGCATCTACTCTGATGTTTAATAGATTGGAAGTAATGATATGAAACCAACTTAATTGCAAAAAAATGTGTAAAATAACAGAAATGTGCCAGGCCAGAGCAACAGGTGTCAGATAATCAGCAAGCTGTATTTTTAAGAGCACATTATACAAGCAATTATGGCAAATGCAATAAACCCACTCTACGAATCAATGTGACAAGTGATCCCAAACTTTACAACAGTAGGCAACCTCTGATGACAACAGTTCTATGAACTCCTGTCTCCTCCCAGGACTACACAATAGGAGAAAGTCTGTTTTATCGATTGCAAACATTCCTAGTTTTATGCACTGAGCCCACCTGCCACACGGCTCCCTCCACCACCTGCCTTCTGTATCGAGGGGACAAGTGTGCAACGTGAGGATGCTAAGCTGGCTGTAACCTTTATTGTTTCCGTTAAAAGCCCTCAGCCCTCAGCCTGTGAAACAAAAGCTTCTCACCGAGTCCAAGCATCCAACTGCTCACCGCCACAGAGGATGACAGGTCAGAGGTTGGCCTCATGTTAACCTCTACCACAGCACAGACACACACCATGTGGACCATGTTGCCAAACATAAACCCAGACACACACATGCAGATGCAAACACAGACAAACAAGTGCACAAGAATAGGTTGGAAGGGTTTCTTAGTGCAGGCATCACGCACGACACCAACTGTTCACATTTCAGAGACTTACAGGAGCTTACTCTGCCTCTAGCAAGTAGATACAGTAGGCCGTTTCTCACAACAATGGGCTCAGGTTGGAGAGGGATTGAGAGTGTGCAGCGATGCTGAATTCCATTAAGGGAGGAGGCGGAGGATGGGGGAAATGGGGCAAAGCTTTCCAAAGTTTTCCATGCAGCCTGGTGCAGAGTAGTGACTGGGCTTAACCAGCAAGGAGAGCTTTCAGCAGGCCTGTTACTGCACACAAGCGCGAGACCTTTCAGCAAGCCTGTTACAGTGGATTAGAGCTGTGCTGATAGTGTTTTGTGACTGGGATAGAGGGCCTGTTTTATCCAAGTAATCAGTCCGAGCAGTATTTAACCGTGGGGCTTTTTGGAAAGGCTACCGTGAAATTTCCACGAAAGCGGTGCCAGGGCTGCCCAGAACTGCCCAGGTCTAGGTGAGGGCCACAGAAGAATGCACCGGCTGCTCTCCAAACCTGCATTCAGACACGCACCCAACACATATCTTCAGGTCACTCACTATACATAGCCTGAGGAAAAAAAAACGGCATGGCACTAGCACAGTCCGACTCATGCACATTAGCCCTAACTTAACGGACACAGTTTTAAGCCAGCAGTCGTAGTAACATTTTATGTGACAAGCATTATAAAGGTGATTTATCATACACATGTGTGTTGGCAGAATATTTCCCAGAATATTTAACTGTTGGAAGGGTGGGGAGTGGGGTGGTTGTGAGGGTTCTGGATTAGCTCTGCATTTTAAAGCAACTTGAATGATGACTGTTCGTCGGCCATCTATCGAGCGTTAAACAAACTTCCTGTGAAAATAACGAGCGTAACGAATGGGGCAGCAGAATGTGAGTGCAGAGGCTTAGTCAAGGACAGAGGAGGCACACTGGATCACACAGAAGAGGAAAGCGTGCCTCGGGCAATGTGTTGTTTTTACTAGCCCTTATTATTTATGGCACAGGGATTTACTCTATCGTCACTGCCCTGTTGACAATTTCTGCTGGTAAAATTTCTGCTAACCTTGCTGCATACAAACGGACACAGTAAATACTTGGGCCTCACAACACATTATAGGCCTAGGGTACATCCAAGAGCCATCGAGTCAATCATGATTACTATAAACAAGACCATAACATAACAATGACACACAACACACAGTATATCGTGAGTTGCACAATGTACTTTTTTCAGCACCATGTTCCAAAGAGATGCATGTATGACATGATTTTATACAATACGGTTCAATACATCAACGATAAACATTATTCATATTGTTCACACCTTTATAAATAAATCATAGTTTCAGCTTTAGTCTACTTAAGTAGCCACGAGGTAAGTGCAGATGTGGAAGTAGTGAATTTCTGAGCTGAACTTGAGTTAAACTAATATTTGCTGTGCTAACATTAGCTACATTAGCTTACTGCAAACTGGCTACTGACAGATACAAGATATATCCAAATGTTTGTGGACACCCCTTCTAGTTAAGGCATTCAGCTACTTTAAGTTGCAGATATCCATTGCTGACACATACGTGCAAATATACTCACATACAGCTTGTCTACTCCCTGTAGAACAGTACTGCAGATAGAATAGGACTCTCTGGAGCAGATAAACATGAACCTATTGGCACCATGCCTAATGTGAGGCATGGGCTAGGGGGACATAAAGCCCCTCAGCACTAAGCTGCAGAGCGGTGGAACTGTGTTCTCTGGAAAGATGGTGCTCCATTCAAGACTTTTGAAATGAGTTGGGATGAGGTGGGGTGGTGATCATCCAACATTAGAAGGTGAACACATTGGTAATAGTATAGTAAAATAAAAGCAAGGCTGTGATGAACCATATATCACGGTAACACGCGGCCTTAAGTGTTCTATTGCTTTTACACAAAAGTAGAAAATAAATAAAGTAAAAAATACATAAATTGAGCCATGAATGTAGCATTTAATATGTTTTAATAGTAGCATTTCCTTCCAGCAAATTATAGTCCCTAACAGGCAACATTACTTCTGTGTAAGGACATTCAGCACAGTGTAAAAAAAAAGAAATAACAGCACTGCTAGAACGCTTCTCATCCAATCAGCTTGTGTAGCCAGAACGAATTGGTTGTATATATATATATTGTAGATATTATATTAAGGAGATGTTTTCTCCTTGGTTTTAACCCTGTAGCTGCTCTGGATACTTAGCTTCAGTAGGCTTGGGTTCAACTGAATAACTGAAAAGAAGGATGTGTTCACACATCACCAAGCCGCTGCCCGCAAGGTTGCCAGGTTTGTGATTTTTCCACTATATTGGGCTAATTTAAAAATGCAATCCCGAGCATTGAGCATTTATAATTGTATGTCAGAGAGTGTTCTTCAGAGAGGCTGTGTCAGTAGTGCTGGAGGGCTAAATCCCGTGTTTGCTGTGAAGATTTACATTCACTATAGCAGATCCCTGCAAAGAAAAAAGCACAGGTCTGAGGTTGTTAAACCTTGGTCAGAGTTTATATATATTTAGGTGATGGCATTGTGTATTAAAACACTTCGCTTTCATAAATGAAAGCATCATTATGTGACAATAACTCGAATATGACTCAAGATACACAGTGCTATGCAGTTCTTGCAAGCAATGCCGTGCCACCTCACCACAGTTACATGGCGCAGTTAGCAGGGTGCTGAGCCCAGTAAAGATTTTTCAATATTAAAAATGTTAACTTTGTTATCTGAAGATCTTGGTTGAACAGTGTTTGCTTTGTTGTGATGATATGAGTAATTTGATACGAATATCTCAATAAAAATAATAATATTTAATTAGTTATTACAGAAAAAGTGACTAAACAAAATATGCCAATCCATGGTCCTTAATGACTTCTGTGGGAAGGTGAAGCAAGTTTGATAGCAAATCGCTGAAGCCAGCATTTGCCACACCCTTACCATTTTAACTTTAAAGGCATATAATCTTGCACAAAGAGATGTCTGTGTCAGCATTGCCACCCATTGAATCAATTTTTATAAGGACAGTGATTTATTGTAATTTCAGAAAATCTTCAGAGATTAATGAGGCACAGTTTGGGCTAGTTTTGACTTCTGGTGGGTGGGGTTTAAGTCAACTTTGGGCTGAAGATTTTTCCTGAAATGGCAACCCTACTGCCTCAAGTCTCCAGAGTCACAAAAGACTCGTTTCTACCATGAGCTTTCTGATGCAGGACCCAATGTGGCTGCAATTCTTTGTTAATCTGTGTATTACTTCTGATAGCTGTTATGGTATTGGATTGTGAATTAAACTGCACAGTTACACAGTTACACTTTAACATCATCTTAATGAAGTTTTAGCATGAATTAGCATTGCCCAAATGACAGCTAGAGAAGCAGACGTATTGCTTCAGTCATGTTCTGGTGGATGTAAAGACACCTGTTTCCCTGTATTAGAGTCCACCACCCCCTTCATGTAACAAAGTCCTGTCCCACATCTGTGTGCCATTCCCCCCTTGGTTTTAGACAGCCCTTTCAAGAGCAGGTCTTTCCAGACATGTGGATTCATAAGGTCAGGAGGCAATCAGAGACCCAACTGAAAGATCTTAGCCCACTCACACTGGAGCAATCCACCGCTCTGCTCAGACTCAGCCTTGTTGCGGGTTTTGAAATCTTAAGGGTCTGGTTCTGTGTTCAGTTCATCTGCAGGGTCGGTCACAGGATCCGCGGGATCTCTCCAGGCCGGACTTCTCTCATTAGAGGGGGAAGCAGCTCTGTGGGGTTTCTCTGTACTCAGCAGGTTCTGATCCACAGGAGACACATGCCTGACCCAGAGCTGAGCACTTTCCCTCTGTTCTTATCACATTATCAGAACCACTCGCCTCGAGGGCCTCGCTATCTCAAACATCTCTCTTCCTCTCTTAGATACTTCTGACTAGTCTTCATTTTTGAAGTGTGTTTGAGAGTGTAACTGAGTTACACATCAGCACAGATGTGTTTGTGTTCATGACAGATTTCTCACTTTGAAACAGAAACTACTTCTCAGTGCTTTGAATAAGTCTGCAGTTGGTCAAAGACCACAACCTCAACCTCTGTTCTCCATATCCTGCTTGTTCTCTCCTTCACTGCTTCCCTGTGGAGAGAAAAGCCCAAACAAGAGAAAGAGAAATGAAAGCATGGAAGAAGTTGTTACATGGATGGGGAATGCGGGCGGGGAAGGGCCGCCCTTCCTAAGGGCCGAGACTGGATTATTAGTAGCATGAGAAATGCATGGACATTTCAAGCAAGAAAAGTAAGTGGACAACCATAGAAGAATGACAAATAATGAGTAGCAATAATATCATACACATATGCATAGTGCTGTTTAGGATACCAGAGATTTGATATGGTACCAAGTTTAGGATCACAAGGTTTATTGAAGAAAAAGAAATCACTCACTGTGGGAAAGCCAAGAGCTGCTTTCCTGGACACTGGTTAGGTCTAGTCTTGAAGAAACTAGCTAAAGACTTTGCCTTAATCTGAGTCTGGGAAACATGCTCTATCTGTAGAACTGTTGAACATAGAAAAATATTCAACTGTTTTCAGCTTAATTAACATTTTTTAAAACATCCACCTCTGTGTAAAACTCATCTGGCTCATAAAAAAAGAACTGTTGGCCAAATTGCTGTGTTGAAAAAAGATCAGATTTTCAATACTGCAACTGTACATCTGCTTACAATATCACAGTTTGATGAAATTCTGTGTGAGGGAATGCATTTGGAAACAGAAGCAGAAAGTCATACACAATAAACAGAAATTTGCTAATGTTTACTACACTGCATTACTGTATTTCAAGCTGTCTGCATGTCACTGCAGATGTTTGTCTGGATGCTGTTTATTTAATGAAAAAGCAGTTGATAGAGAGGACCGGCTAATGTTGACTGCTTAAGGAAGCCCCTGACAAAGAAAAAGATAAACACAAGAGGGCAACAGTTTACCAGAAATGTATATCAGCCAGCATTAAATGGCCATATTTCAAAGCAGGTTTCCAGACCGTCAGAAGACATACTTCCAATTAAACAACTTTTTTTTCTCCACTCTATTTTTCCAGAAGTGCAGTGCCTGAGGCTGCTCAGGACAGCATCTGTAAAAGTTCAGGATCTGGCTCCAAGGAAAGTCAGTCACAGCCCAGGGGAGCATGGGATTTCAGTCAACGGGCTGCCTCTCAAAATGTAAGAAATGTTTTCTTACTTCTAGGAATGATTTAAAAATGTAGTAATTGTTGTAAAACACAGTTCATATTGTACTGGAATCACAAAATGTTGAACTAGTCTACATTAAAGCATTTTTACTTATTGTTTATGTTTATGTAGCTCGTAAGGTAGCACATCCCTTTGGACCTTGTCTGGTCCATCAGAGAGCTGTCTATATTCTATATTCCATTGGACTACTTTATCAAACTTTCAGTGCTTTACATTGCTTTCTGTGCGTTCCTTGAACACATGCCCCCTCAGTGTCCCAAGCTGTGGCGAATTTACGTACTGGACAGAGTCAATTGGCAATGCTGCCAAAGCCATATTGCGGGATATCAGACAAATAAACGTGAATAATTATTGGAAATAATGTCCAGATAGATGGAGATACGCCAAATTATGAAATCATGCGTCCTTCAACGAAAGCTCCAGTCATTACCAGAGGGGCGCTTGGAAAACAGGTGTTTCTAATACATAGGGATGTCTCCACGGTCCTCTACCCCCTTCAATTTCTGATGACGATTCAGATCTGATATTTCATGGGTGAAACTGAGCACATGATGGGAGGTGATTTGAGAGAGAGACAGAGAGAGAAAGAAGAAAAGAGAGAGCGAGAGGAAGAGAGCAGGAAGAGGGAAAAAAAAAAACACTCACTTCAGAAGACATCCATGTAATAGATGCTGATTGTGCTTCTAAATCACTGGAGCCTGTGCCTAGATAATGAGGAGCATAGCCGAGACAAGCAGTGTGATCATAAATACATATTATTAGTGTATCAAAACCAGACATATTAAAATGAGAACTGTAAGAATTACCCACATGCAACCAACCCGCTCGTATCGATTCCTGCTTTGCTCTGAGCAGGTGGCGTATTTATGTGCTCCATAAGTGACAAGCTTTAAAACTTAATGATTCACGTTATCTTTCTTCTCCATATCAAACAGAAAGAGCAGAACAAATCCTTTGTTATTTATTTATTAATATATATTTATTTTCAGTATCCACAAACGTTACTCTGTCTGAAGCACATGGCTAAAACAGCAACATGTGTTTAGGGTAGACACCGATTTACATTCACTGTCCAGTCCAGAGGAGCAATCTACCGTTCATCCAGGAAAGGTACTGGCACATCTCATGACCTTCAAACTTCAAAAAGCAACTTTGATCTTTCATTATTTGCAGTAAAATTGTCTTGTACGGTGAGGAAGGGAGTGTATCGTGTGTCTTCTTAAGTCTATATCCGGACAGATAAGTCTAGCTTAAACAAAACATTGACAAATATGTTTAAACCTGATTTTGTTTACAGGTTTAAGGCCTTCACTATTTACAGCTTCTAATGGTTGTCCCTACTGTAACACACCGTTGTACTTATTTCACAAAAAGCATCACATCTTATTACACAGGTTGTCCAAGAAAGGTGTAAACAATATAGATCCTGTATTGAATTGTTTATTTATTTATTGAGGTTTTGTGCTTGGCACCTGTACAGTTTTAAAAGGTCTAGAAGAATAATCTGATTTCCCCTTTCATTTGTTGTTGTTTTTTTTAGGTCACCATAAACTGGCCATATAACTATATTGACACTTAAATACTTTGTTATCTACAGCACTTCAAAACATACTTTTTATTACTCTGATTTCCTAGTTTTTCCACACAACATGAAAACGTAGTGTCTCACGTGCACTCAACATTACTTATATGTTTAAAAAGGTAATCCACTCGAAATATGATTAAGCAATTTTTGATAAAATAGGCAAGGACAATTTCCCAATAGCAACAGTCCTCAAAATCCACTGCGCAACAGTGTCCTTCAGGTGAACTTTACCAAAGATTCAGTTTTTGTTGGTGTTAGCTGTATGCTTAGTACGCTCAAGGTCTCTGGTTTCATTGTCCTTCATCTCGTTGAACTTATTCAAGTTCTCCTTTCATTAGAAGCCCTTCACTTGGGGGGACACGGACATGGTGTGCAGCTTCCAGTTCTCTGCCAGTAATGCTCTCTGAAGTAAATGTGATATACTTAATTACCAAATACACAAAAAAAAAAAAAAAAAAACAGGGCAGTGTTGAGTGTCCCTTGTTTGAAAAGGCTACTTGAGATAAGAAATGATTCACTGAGTCCATTATTGCACCAAATCTCACTAGAATCTTTCAAGAGCACCTCATAAGACAGAGACTTTGTTTGCTCCAGTACGATTCTGGATCGAGGTTGGAAATTGTGACACTAAAGAAGGCAGGTCCATTCCAGCTTACATATTTGCCTCTTTTAGCATAAAAATAGACATAAATAACACCTTTAAGCCTGAACAGTGAAATTTAAGGCCTGTGCATACTGTCATGATGAGTTCCCTTTCTTAAAAGTCAGCTTCTACAGATGGACTGGATCTCCAAACCCATGGTGAGTTGCCTTTTTCCTTTAAAAATACACCAGAAATCTGATTTTTGAAACATAACAAAATTCCATGAGAGCTGAGAAGCGAATGGCTGTGGCCGCTCGCTCGGCCGGTGCACATAGCTCTGTTTTTCTTCCTTTTAAACCATGTGCATGGACATCTGAGAGGAGGAGCCATACTGACGGCCATCACAGGCCGCGGCCCCCTGCTGGCTGCTGGTGGGATTTCCTATCATGTGCATGCTGTCCATGCTGCTGCCTGATAGGTACTGGCGCTCAGCGAAGGCCCCAGCAGAAGAGGAAGAGCACAGCAGGCCGGCCTGAGGTTTCTCCGGGCTGGCTGCCAGACGCGGCGAGGCTGGGAAGTTGTATCCGTACAGGTTGTAGGGATTGTGCAAGGAAAAGGCATTATACGAGCCCTGCTGCATGTGATGATGGCTCCCAGTGAACATGTGGGCGGAGGAAGGGGAGGTTCCAGGGGAAGAGGAGGAGCCGGAGGCGGAGCCCGCCCCTGCCTGCATCACATACTGAAGCTGGGAGGCAGGAAAAGAAGCCAGCTGGCCCCCGTAAGCGTCCATCTTACCGCCGCCGCCGCTTCCACTGCTACTGCTGGTGGCCAGTGAGCCGTGAGTACTACCCTGCATACCTGCTGCTATTAAAGAGGAAGTTCTCTGGGGCAGGAAGGAGTCTGAAGGCTGGCCGGAGGTCACGCTGCCCCCTGCCGTTTGGAGGCGGCCGTAGGAGCCTTCGGCCAGCCCCCCATAGCCTTGCAGGGCAGCCATGTTGCTCCGGGCACAGGCAGGATACTCAGACAGGCCCAGGTTGCACAGCTGGCTTTCCCTGCAGCCCACATTGAAGGTGTTGGGCGCGAGATGAAAGGTAGGTGGAGAGCAGGAGGGGGACAGGAGATGTGCTGCACTTGATGGAGACGGCGTACCAGTGCTGGAGGTAGTTGGAGAGGTGCCAGTGCTGCCTCCTGGAAAAAAAGCACAAAAGCAGTCAGAAACACAACATAAAGCCAGACTGTTTGTGTATAAGGGCAAAAATAACATAAGATACAAAGACATACTGTATACAAGAATACGGCCTATATATAGCACCAAAGAACACATCCAGAAGAAACCAGGCAGACACAGAGCCAGCTCTAAAAACAGACACACTAGCCAACAATCAGGTCGAGAGTGATCTCTCATTTCAAGTTTAGAACAACCAGCAGTCGCAGAGTCTTATAAGGGCAAAGCACTGCATCCTAACCTTCCTTCAGGAATAAGGAAAGCCTGTTTAAGTTTGGCAAAAGTGTTATTTGGGGGCACAAAACAGGTCATACATCTCCACAGTTGTAATTTACAGAATCTCTGTACTCATAAATAGCTGACACATTTTCTTTCATTTTCTGCAATTATCAAAGAGTCAAAATCATTGTAAAGAAGTACTGTGTGGTAAATGTCGTCATGCGAATGTGGCTTGAGTTTAGAATTAAACAGATCTCTGGTCAGCAGAGGCCTAGGCTTTCCTTTCTTCCCTCCACATAAAAAACTGCATTCATAATGTAGGCACATGCAGTTAGCGAGAAGAAGAAAATACGCTTGGCAGATGCATGACGAATAAGTCTTGGAACTGAATGATGTCTTTGGGATATCAATCATATATTTCTTTATTAATGAGAGTTTGGCCGGCTGTTACGAAAAATATAGACTGAGTGCAGAGTAGGGAACGATGAGGGGGAAGAAGTGCATTTCAAAACAATTCAGGATTCGCAGTCTTGGCTGCGGTTTGGGCCAGCTCCATATGCCTTCGATAATCCAACTGAGCTCTACTGCACTCAACGTGGTTCTGTTCTGCTGGCGGAGGCAGAAGGGAGCTCAGAGTGATGTCATGTTTTTCCCCCTGTTGTCGAGCAGGGCTGAGAGAGGCTTCAGAGCTGCAGGGGGAATAGCTGATTACTCAGAGTGAGTTGCCTCCAATGCTGGAGGGGTGAGACGATTGTGGAAGTGGGAGGGGCTCAGGGTACCAAAAGTTCATCAGTGGTGCGAGAACTTTAATTAACATGAAATCTGTTTGGAAGAGTCTGTGATGATGAACAGATGTCTGCACAGACAAAATATCAGTGTTATCCTGCCAGAGAACAGATAATATCGCTTTGACAACTGACTGTCAACGGCCAATATTATAAACTGATAAGCTCTGTTTACTCAAACCACTTTAGAAAATGTGATGCTTCAAATGAATTAAGCCTTGAAACAAATTTTATAATGGACTTTTTGAAACGGTAATCTGAATATAAATCTTTTTTTTATTGATCACATGGTAAACAGGTAATGTAAAAGATTTTATGGCTGAGTTATTTAAGTTTATAAGATAAGATAATCCTTTATTAGTCCCACAGTGGGGAAATTCTCAGTGTATAAAGCAGTTCATTAAAAAAAGTATGACTGCATGAAGTCTGGAACCTACGGACATTACCAAATGTTTTCTCCCTTAAGATGCTTTGCCAGGCATTTACTGCAGCTGCCCTCAGTTGCTGCTTGTTTGTGGGTCTTTCTGCTTTTACTTTTGTCTTCAGTAAGTGAAATGAACACTCCATGGATTGCTTTCAACGCACCATCCCCTCACTCATTTGACTAAATATGAGCAGAATTTATGTAAAGCTCTATATACATCAGAATTCATCCTGAAACTTCTATCAGCAGTCATATCATCAATAAAAAACAGTGACCCAGTTCCTTTAGCAGCCATACACGCCCATGCAGTGCCTCCATCATGTTTGACAGAAGATGTTTGTGGTATTGCTTCAGATCACTAACACTTCTGGTCCTTCTCCATACAAAGTTAATCTTGCTTTCATCTGCCCAAAGAAAATCTTGTTGCCGAACCGGACAGGACTTTATGATGGTTTTTATAAGTCATATCTGTTTGTTTTTTTAGCTTAATTATTGCCTGATTTACTTTTAACAAACAGCTTCTAAAGGCAAATTCACCATGCGGAATGGTTAATGCAACATTTTGTTAACCTCCTTGAAAGTCTACACTTTGATTGCTTCCATTTAAATTCAGCGCCACAGGTGCCACTGTCCAAATATTTATGGATTTGACTGTAAGGTTTAATCTGAGCTTGTTTTAATGTGCACAACACCACACACCTTGCTGTTTCTGCATGTTAGTGAAGTCCTCAAATGTAAGTGTCCTCACAGGTGGTCTCCAAAAGGCATACGTTTCCATGATGGCCTCCAGGCCGGTCCTGTGTGAAAGAACGTGATAAAGAGAATAGTGAGAATGAGGGAATACGGTTGGTAATAAAACATGGTAAGAAACGCACAGACAAAATATTTTTTAAAGAATGGAGGGAGATAAAATAAATATGGGGAAAGTGAGAATTGAGGGAGGCACAGAAAGGTGTTGTAAAAAAGGCAAAAGTGTCGGATCACCCGCGTGAAAAAGAGAGCAAGGAACAGAGAGTGAAGCCGGGAGAGGAGGAGAGAGGGAGTTGGAGGAAATCGGAGCCTGTAAAAAGGAGCAGCTTTTTACTGTGCACATAAATCTGGGTGATGTTTCATCTCGGCTCTGTACACGGTTCTCCTTCCTGTGTGATTTACTCCCCTGTGCTGCTTTGGGCCGAGGCGCAGGGAGAACGGACCTAGCCCTGTCCCGGGCCGCCCCAGCCCGCACTACACTACTTCCCCTTTAGGGGCTGTAACTCTCCACTTACTGCTGCTCGTTAGGCACACACGCTAATTACATGCACCGGTACTGGCTACAACTGCTCTCAATCACACACTAATCCTACTAAACCAACAGGCCAGGACTTATTTATCAAAATGATTAAATGTATGGCTACGCCTGCAAATTGCTTCAGCAATGACCAAACTGCCTGCAAATGTTGACTGTATGACAAATAGCTGACAAATCTACTGAATTTGATCCCACAGCAGCAGCAGACTACGTAGTGTCCTGACGATTAATGGAAATGAGGTTACTTTGTGCCGAATCTACTTTTATTACTCAAATAGGGTTTTATTTTTTCAAGAAATAATATGAAATAATACACATATATAATAAGGATATATGTGTGAGTAAGTATATTTTCTCTCTATAAATATCATACTCCCAAATAATCTTTTCATCTGTATTTTTCTGCAATGAAAATCTAATGCTAGTTCATAAATCAGGCCCTCTATTGTTTGAAAAATGAAAAAAGATGGCTCAAATATCTGTGCCGATAATGCTCTCCAGATGGCAGCGTGCTTTCATGTGCTGAGGGCCTGTTCCAGCCTTTGCCTCGTTATATGATAATTCAGACTCACATCTTAGAGTGATGGAGAGAAACAGAGAGCTGAGTGAGAGGCTTGCAGAGGAAGAAGAAGGTGGAACAATACGGAGGAGAAAGAAAGAGAGAGACAGAGAGAGAGAGAGAGAGAGAGAGAGAGAGAGAGAGAGAGAGAGAGAGAGAGAGAGAGAATGAAGAGCGAGTGAATGTGCAGGACATAGCGAGATGCAAATTATAAAAGAGAGAAAGAGCGAAAGTGAGTGAGAGAGAGAGAGAGAGAGAGAGAGGGAGGAAGAAAGCAGGCTTGCCCGGCCCTAAATCAGATGCTGCTATCACAGATCAACCGAGTCTTTCCTGGCAGGACATATGGGACTAAGAAGTATCTCCAGAGGATTATTTCCATATTAAAAGGACCTGTTTGCAAAACCTGTTTATTTGGTCACGCAGCATGGACAGCACAACGGAAAGCTCAGTTACACTGAGAGCTTATGAATATTTACCTGTTTCTCCCCGAGTCCCGGAATCCTTTAGCAAATGGGTTGCGGTCAATCTTTAGTCGAGTGATCTGCAAGAAAAGTGGAGGAAGCTCAAATTAAATGATGTTTGTTTTTAATAGATAAACTAATATTTTAACAATACATACTGTTTCACAGAAACCACTATCACTTTCACTTTAAATTCTCTGTAAACATTCAGTCAGGAAAGTTGCAGAAGTAAGGGAAGATATTTCAAAGGCAGACTGCACTGTTTGCAATCTTTCTTCTTTTTTTTTTAAATAAAAATAATTCAAGTACTTCTTGGCTTGAACATACAAAATCTCCTCACTCATTGCTGACAAACTGTCTTCAATATTCAGCTATTATCGAAGAGATGAAATCATCCTAAAAAAATAATATTCAGCTATTATCGAAGAGATGAAATCATCCTAAAAAAGTACTGCGGCTAATGTCGTCATGCCTTCTTTAAACTCCACGGAACCTCTGGTAGTTCCAGACTTGCATTCCTTACTTCTATCACTCAAGATGAACTTGGCCAATTTGTGTTGTTTTACATATAAATGCCTGTTATGAAATATAATAAAAGTAAGAGAGTTTAAAGAGTTTTAAAAAGGTATTTCACTTTCACAAAAAACTGTACTGTAAAGGCCCATCAATTGAAAGGTTCTGTAGGGAAGTAGTTATTCTATGGCATTTCTCCAAAGATCAATATTTGCCACCTGTATTTATACGAGTACAATGAAAGGTGCTGTGTTCGGACAGATGCCTACAGACCTGTTGGTTCTGGTAAGCCGTGACTGTGGTGAAAACTGTCTCTGGAAAGCTGAAGGTTTTTACTCCCTCTCCACTGGGCACGGGTTTAGTCGGAGACAACTCGCTGCTGAAGTCCTTTCGAATAACATGGACACGAGGCTGATACTTGTGCATGGAGTGCAGGATGATCTGTGTGGGAAAAACAAATTGAGATCTCTATTTCTGGTACTTGTCCAATTTGTGTACCTATTTACATTTGTCTCATTTTATGTCCCAGTGAACACGCAGGCAAAAATGCAAGGCCTTGAGTCGACCCAGACTCGGGCCCACAGTGAGTATTTCACACCCCTGAGCCGGCGTCAGAGCGCAGTGGCTACAGCCTCCCCCTCCGGCCCTTAGTCTGCTTTTCATTAATCCCGGTGTCAGAGAGGCTCCCCTGGGCCAGCTACAACCAAGGGGGTCAAGATTGAGAACACAGGGATTTGCGAAACAACTCCACAGATTGGTGACAGTAAATTTAATATCTAATACCTAGTCCAACAGCAAGAGCCAGGAGAGCTTAGAGCTTAGGGCTGTTTCAGGGCATGACTATACCAGCAAAATCCAGGAGAACCTAAGCACGCTCCAGAACCACAATCAAAGTGCTGACGTGGGTCATTCTGCTGGGACAAGTTTGATTGAGATATACTGAAGCGAAGATGGTAAGTGCATATATATTTCTATCTGAGGCGACTTCCCTAATAGAATAGTCAATGAATAAGGAAGAGGAGAGAAGGTGAGGAAGGGGTGGATATTCCATCATAGCGAGGTATCCCACACAGGACGTTCCACTGTTAGCTTGCACTCCGCCTCTCCGCCTCCAGGCGAATAAAAAATAAAGTCTCTTTTTACGAGGCTGTGGTCGAAGAAAAAAGGCCCTTCTCCCATTTCCAAAAAAACACCAGCCCTCTGGAGCTCTAACACCCATATGTTATTACATTTGTCAGAATGGTAGAGCGATAGCATCAGCCATTCAAACAAAAACATCTCCATATGCTCAGAAGATGCCAGCAGAGCTCGGCATCACCTTGGCTTCAGACGGCCATTTTGAGGACATGGACTCAGCCAAGTGTATCTCCATCACGGCGTGAGAAATACTTTATATGCAGTGCTCTACACTGTTAGGCTCTGGATTAAGAATGCAGGCCTTGAACAGATGCATTGACTGCTTCGCATTTCTGAAGGCCTGATGGTCACAATAATCAAAGCAATCTGACTTCACAGACTTGAAGAAAAGCCTGAGACTATCTTTTTTCCATTGCTGTGTCAAGGCTTGTCAAATTCAATCCGGGTCAAAAAACATATAGTAATAGAGACCAAAGTGACTTAAGAAATAACACAGAAACGACTAGCTTATCTCCTCTGTGGTGACCCTCGAAGGTTTCTCTGAGATAATGAGACACCATCCTGCCTTTCAAAACACACTAAGAGCTCTTGATAGAGTTAGATATAGCAGTCCATTTTTCCAAGCCTCTGTTACTGTGATGGTACATATCCATGACGACCCAGCAGGACATGCTAGATGTCAGTGAGTGTCGCGTGATGCTCTCTCAATAAAATTGTCTCTGTGCACTCACGCTTGGCTGCGGGGCCAGCACTCCACAAAGAGAATCACACCCGCAGAGCACACTTTATCAAATCAGGCTAAGGGCTTTGGATGGTCCAAATTACAGCAAAGTTCAGTCAGTCACTGGCTGAGTCAGGTTTATGACCTAGATTCAAGGTAATGAGATCTGTAGAGCACACTCGAGTGCAATTTAAACACATCAGGAAAAAACATGAATTTCTCCAAACAACACAGTGAGCCTGGACTCCTGTTCGTAGCCATTTTGTGGCCGTTTCTCTCAGACACATAAGGAGCATTAGTCAAGAGCATTCAAATGCTTCGTTTTCCATTTTTTCCCCATCCTCCCGAGAGCAAGTTGAATAACATTTTTCTTATGGAAAGAGGATACAGATGTCAGGAGAGTCCATAAGGCATGTGATCCATCAGCTAGCGTCTGGGTTATGAATTTTGTGGTATGGAGGTGTGTGCAGGAGCAGGTGCACGGCCAATGCCCTTACTCCACTCACAGGTGTGAAAACACTCACCAAAGCGGAGATGTATTAGACATGTGAGGAGTTGTTTTATTTTTTTTAGGTGAGTATTTGTCCTGACAGGTACTTCATAAAAAAGCGCAGAATAAGCGTCATTAAAAATCATCGGCCTGACTAATAAATTGTCATGGTTGAGAATCATTTAATACAGCCACCACATGTCCACAGTAAAAGCTGTAAATATGTAGAAAACTGTTTGAACAATTATGTTGAAATATTCCAGTGTGCAAAAACATTTACTGCACTTCTTATTGGTCCTCATGTCTACACTGTACTTTTTGTTGGCTTGGCCTGCACTTTTTGCAGTCACTCTGTGTAAGTACTGAATTGGCTTGATTATAAAATATTTTACATAAACACAATTACTGCCAAATGTAGGTAAACTGAAAGATTTTACTTTACTCTCTCACAAGAAAAAAACACGCATTGAAATCAAGTGAATTCAATACACTACTTTTTAAGTGTGTCTGCTAAACGCAGTAAAAGTGAATATGAAAAACTCACATGGCCTTGGTCATCCAGCTCGTTGTTGGTCAGTTTCAGCTTGTCAAAGCTGACCACCTGTCTCATCCACGTGTCTCCAGAGGCCAGTGAGTCCGGGTGGATGTACACGCGTGGAGGCACAGGAGAGTCCGCATTTCCAGCCACCATCCACTTCGAGCTGTGATACACGTACCTGCAAATGCAAAGAAGGTGGTATGAGATAGCAGCTGCATGAAGCTACAATGCTGGTACTGATATATATATATATATATATATATATATATATATATATATATATATATATATAACATGAATTTCTTATTTTGAAGGAAGCCGTTGTCTTGTGAGCTAGTTTGAAGAAGAAAAGAAGAGATTTTTATTCAGAAATATATATATAGTCACATGAAAACCTAGTATCGTCAAATTGGCAACCTTACAGGAGAAGGAAATCCCTTCTTAACTTTCAATGGAAATCAATGTAAAAAGATTTTCATTCCAGGCCATTTTGGATTTTGGAGGTGCTGTGATTCTGATACAGTGGGAAGGAAAACTGCTAGATTCAAATTATGTCAAACAATGAAAGATACTAGGTTTTTATATGACAATGACAATATCTTAATATCTAATACCAAGAATAAAAAACAAATGTTCTCTCATGCAAAAACTCACTACAAAGCACTAAACTAAACCTCTGCTGTAACATCAGATATGTAATTTGTAACCTTTGGGTCTAATCCCAGTCCTCTCTAGTCTGGTTGTTCTCGGTGCATTCTCCATGCTGACTGCTCTGAGAGATCTACACACTGCTGCCTGAGGCACAGCTGGTTGCCTTTAGTTCTGGCCATGAGCACAGTTGAAAGTGCTTAGCTGTGACGCCTTTGCCAAAATCATCACTCAGCCCTAAAACATGGACAAAACACTCATTTGGCCCTGTTGTTATTGCTTGGCAGTGCTAAATGTCCTCTGTGTCCCCCTTTACATCCCCTTGCAGGAGCCTTCAACACATACACACACACACATATACATGCACTCTTCAAACATACGTATATAGGGCTCAAGTACATGAGAACTCACATACATACATAAGCTCAAGAGCACAGATAAGTTAATAATACCCATATATATTTATATCCCCTCAACCTCTCCTACACATACACTCACACAGAATACCAGGCATTTCTATAATTTCCTGTTTGGAGTTCTGTTTAGGGTTATGCTCCGTGTAGCAAGGAAAGTGTTAAAGAAAGGAGAAACCTAAACCCCAAACAGCGCTGGAAATTTGATTAGTCGTCTTTCATCTTTCATAAATCTGCCATCTGGCACCAACACAATCAATAAAGATCCAACTTTATGTGACACCCTTTTGAGGGCTGTGGAGACTGCCCAGTTTAAAACTCGGAATATATGTATGTATATATATATATATATATATATATATATATATATATATATATATGTGTGTGTGTGTGTGTGTGTGTGTTTGTGTGTGTGGCAATGTACAAACTATATATCATCAGAAACTATATCTCATTTTATATATGCCTTTTATTATATATTGGCTTGCAGTGTTAATGTGATCATATCCCCTCGGAAACATGACAATGTTGTGTTTACAATGAGAAACCTGTCTCTTTTGCATTTGAATGTAAACACGTTACACTTTTGGTGTTACGTGAGTCATGATTTCAATGAGGTAACAATACATTAGGGTCCTTGGACAAAATACCAAGAAACAATAAACAGTAAGTAAATAAATAAATTATATACCTGTGTGCACATATATATATATATATATATATATATATATATATATATATATATATATATATCTCTAGCTCTTTCTCTTTCCCTGTCTGTCTTGGTATTGGTCATATATATATATATATATATATATATATATATATATATATATATATATACACACACACACGCTGATGAGGTCCAGGGAGAGAGATCCAAGGAGTTGGACAGTTCTGCACTTTCCTATTTGTGCTTTCAGAAAGTAGACCATACCGAACTGCCACATTAAAGAGAAAAAGTAATTCAAGAAACACATAAAGGAAGATTTAACAAGTCTAGTATAAACTCAACGTTCCTTAAAAAAAAGGCAGTGTGCCTAAGTAAAGTGAGTAAATTCCAATAAAGGCCGTGTTTCCAGACCCAGGCCTCGAGACGGATGAAGCATTCCAGTGACAGCTCTGTGCTCCGTTTGCAAAGCCTTGTGGTAAATTCCCCAGCCAGGGAGAAAATCCCATTTAATTTTACAAGATCTTTTGGCTTCTAAAATCCGCCATGATATTTGGGGGCCTCTAAATGCCTCTTCAAGCTCTGTGCTGCAGTCCTTGAATGACTGTGGTTTTATTTTGAGTACAAATGCAAGATTAATTCAAGCATAATGAAATCTGAATGAACATAACTGACTGACAAACACTGGCACAGCAATGATGTGCAACAACTGATGTCGCAAAGTCTTTTATTTTACAGTGAGCTACCTGTACGCTACAGTTACAGTACTGAGGTGCCAGACACTCATTTCTGCCACGTCATTATAAGCTCACGCAAATGCTGCACAAGTGGTTGAGCATATTTCATGGTTATGGCGGGCATTAGGAAAACACGGTACAAGAAGGATTTTCTATTATGTTTAATATTTTCAAAACAACCCAAACGCCTGAAAGTGACAAAAAGCCAACGGAAAACTGAATGATAATACACTCTCTGTTCTGTTTCATATGTGGCGTGAGGGTGAACGCATGAATAAAACTATGACAGTGCTCACGCCAGAGCGAGAGACTTGAGGGGAAAAAGGCCGGGATTTCAGGCTTCTACGTGAAAAATGTTCAGTTTGACATCCTAAATCCATTATTCTTCTTTCTTCAGCAGCAAGGCCGTTGTGTTGATGAGAGTGGATTTAGTTTGTGCTAAAATTCGCACCAGTTAACCATCTAACATTGGTTCAAAAATACACTTTAGTGAGTTTAAACCAAAATCAGATCTAAATCTAAATAAGCACAAGAACAAACTGATTAGCTGCATTCAATTTGGTCTTGCCTGAAAAGGTTTTCTGAAGATGTTCATCTGTCTACTAATGAACTTATTTATGTATTTCTGTTTATTTCTATAATCAGCCTAATATGTAGATTGCCATGACTATGAAAGCAACACTGTAACTGTAACTCAATACTGTATCCATAACCACACCTATATTGTACATTAAGTGCCTAAGGAACAGCTGTAATTTGTAGTTTGTAACACCTCAAAAAACTTTTAATGTCACACAAAAACAAAGAAATCAATGTAAAAAGAATTTATTCCAAATCATTTTGGAGCATTTCTATTGGACCATTCATCATAACCTGTAAAGCACACCTCCAAGATACACATGATGTATATTCTGTGCTTGTCCTTCATGTACGCTGCTGCTAATCTCCCTTTACCCTGTAAGTGCTGATTCAACACTGACACATTTGCTGTGTGCACACTGAATCAAGACACTTGCTGTGATCGCTGTTCTTTCCCTGCATGTTTCAAAGACAGACAACAAGCGCATTATTCGGAGTTGCTCTTCGGTTCTGCTCAGGTGAAATGGATCTGCTGTGAGTGTGATGGAACGTTGTCATGGTGCAGCCGCAATCACAGAGACACACTAAACCTCCCTCACTGCTGATCCAGCAACTCAGTCATGACTGCCCTCAGCACACACAGGCCAGGGAACTACAGTACACCTCAGTACAGTCAGAGTCTATCTAGCATGTATCTTCTTCTTGCCTGAGAGACGAAAAATCCAGCAAAGCAGACCATCAGAGCACTGAGGCTCAACATGCTTACTGACCTTCTGCTCTGAGCTGACCATCTTGTCATATTACTCTCTGTTCAGGTGCACACTCTGACAGTCTGACATGCTCACCTGTATCTCTTGTTGTCCACAGGTACGATGTCCATGGCTATGTAATACTGCTGATGGGGGTCCAGGCCCACTATTTTAACCCTCATTGCTGGAAACATCCTCCTGTAACAGACCACAGATGCATACATTTTATTAAAGGAACTCCTTCAGGGTTGTGAAATAAAGATGTGTCAGCGATTCAGGTAATTAGCTACATTCCCACCCTAAAGACGAGTTAAAACGGCTAAGCATCTCAATTAGCACACTCTAATCAGCTCTGGTGAACAAGGGCTTCGTGTCTACGAGGGCAAATAGTAAGGGGGAAAGAGGATGCCTAACAGATTCGTGAGCTGGCAGTCTCTCTGCAGTTCCACTCTCAGAAATGTCAGTAAAATCGTCTCGAACAGTGCAAAGACGTTGGAGGAGTGAAACCCGGAGTGAACCGGCTCCACACTTTACACTTCAAAGCGCTCTTTCTTTTCATTTAAACGCAGTAAATCTGCCCGTTCATAATGAGAAAAAACTGCAGCTTTCCCTCGTCCTCGTCTCTCAGTGCTCGAACTGCATATGAGGAGCTGCAGCTCGGAGAAGAACGAAGGGCTGAATGGACATTTTATGTTTGTGCTCATTACACCAGCGCTCTGACTCACTCACCCGGAAGCTGTAATTACACTGTTGTTTAGTGCTCAGTGAGCTGCGGGCGCTGAGCACAGATTCAGCTCTATTTTTAATGTTTCTGCCGTACCAACCAAAGCACCATTACTGCTTTTGTGTAAGCGTCAGAATCTATAAATCACAGCCTAACCTATGTGAGGGGATTTGATGTGGAAATGTGATTATAATTACGGTCAGTCCGCTTTCGTGAGGAAAAAAATGCAGGCCACCTGAAACAGCCTGGCTTCATTGCGTCGCAGCTCGACGCTAGAATTTTCTATTTAAGGAGTTGTAGATGCGCTAATAGGTTATAACACGTTAACGTGCCACAGTTACACGAGTATATATTATTTAAAATGTTTGTTTTATTCGGCTGCAGAATAAAAACCGGATGCGTGACCAAAACCATTTAGCCTATATCCAACAACTAAAATGAATGAGGGAAAAAAATACTGAACGTGTCATGCTCGGTTAAAAGTCGTGTCACACTAGAACATTTTACTTGTTACATTTTAGTCATTAAAATGTAGTTATGACGTCGTTTTTTATTACGCTACAGCAGCTCTTCTACTCTGCGATTGGCCACCTACTCGATTTGTCACGCGACGATTTATTACATTTAGCATGTACTGTTACTGATTTGATTTATTTTACTATATTTATTTTTCATACTATTATTCACAAGAATTAAAAGGATTTAATATCTTAGGCTGGTATATCATATAGGCTAGTGTTTAAACACAGCAATACTTTGATCGATTGAAAAGCTTGTTCATATTTGTGCTCTAAGATTTGGACTAAATAAATAAAAAAATGGAAATGGATAGATAGTGGCTAGTAATGGGTTACGTAAGGTAGTCCAGAAAGGCCCTAAGTTAATTATTTTGTCTGTGTCATAATCTCGTAATTTCGTATTTCTTTACATTGTTTTCGCCTGATCACAACTTATTTTCTGGGTAAGACAAATATAAGTAAAAATCAACCTGTTAATTGGAGATCACAAGAAAAACGAGTTATAACGCTACAAAGATATTACTATATATTGAACATGTGGATTCTCTGGACTTCCGTAGATCATTGTAGGTCAGCAGATTTAATAATGAATATTGATGATGGTAATAAAGAATTATTTTAGGCTATTTTATTTTATTTTAGAGGTTGGATTCACCCCCATCAAACTGATGTCTTGAATTTATTTGATTCAAGTGCGTTTTAACTTCTACATACATTAAACATATCAGCACTTTGGTAGTTGCTTAAAATGTAAGTAAGCGGAAAATATATATATATATATATTTTACGATTTGCGTTTCAATTATATAGAATTATATAATTATATCAAAATAAATGCTTCAGCGTTTTCATCGTACAGCTGCTGAAACAAAACAAAGAAGATGAAAAAACGACGAGCGCGCACAGTAATGTGTTCAATAAGATGTCCAGCATTAATAAGCTCCTCTGACAGAATGGACCGGACTGTCCACCTGCTAAAGCTCGCTGCTTCCTCTCAGGCCGTGGTGTCGCAGGGTGGCTGAGTTTATATGCTCGGGTTGAGCTGTAATTGTCGCTTTAAAGAGCTGAGCAAAGTAAAATGTGTTTTAGATGTATTAATTAGGAGCAGTTCAGAGTGACCGCCCGCTCCTGTGCGCCGAGATGTCCTGTAGGGGTCCAGCGCGGTGTCCGCAGCCCTCAAGCCCATGTGCAACACATTAGCACCCTAAAACACCAAAGTATGAGTGTACGTGAGTGTGTGGGCACGCGTGTGTTAAGGGGCTGCAGACTGAGTGTGTTCAACTGCATTTTTTGCGCCACCGTTGGTTCGTGAGGAAATCTGGTTTTAAAATGGACAGGTGGAGTCAGTTTAATTGGCAGCAGCAATCACAGGACTTATTTAAAAAAAAACTAAGAAGTTTAAGGAGTTTTCCACCAAACAACCCGACTGGTCTCGCAGTTAGTGGCGGGCTGCTCTCTCACCTCCCCGCTTTGGTGATGATCATCTCAGTGCCGATGTCGTGGAAGCGCTTCCACAGGTCCGCGCACTGCAGTTCCACCTGAATCTCCTCCATGGAGGCAGAGGCCGGGGGCTCGCAGCACGAACCAGAGACGCCCCCCTCCACAACGGGCTCCACACAGTCGCCCTCCGAGCCCGGACTGCCCGCCGAGTCTGAAAGCGAGAGAGAGAGAGAGAGAGAGAGAGAGAGAGAAGGTCGTTAGGACAGCATTACGGCTAGTGCTGGTCTGCGATGGAAAAAACCCCGTTTTATGCGCTTTCCGAACACTGGCTGACTTGTGTTCAGTTATTAAATAAGTTCAGGGCTGCCTTTTTTTTTGTTAACGGTAAAAATATTAAAAACAATAAATGTCTCTTTTTATTCAATAAAACTGAGAGATTTTTAATGTTTTGTGTTAGGTTGTTATAATAGCACGGAAAATAATGCAATATAAAAGGCTTAAAATGTAAAGCTTGTTTAACGTTTAAATTTCTCTAATAGAACAATATAATTAATTAAAATTAAATAAAAAACACGACCGCAGTGCACAAAGCGCGTTAGAAGCGCTTTAATAATTTAAACAATCTTAAATGAACCAGGCCTACTTAGCCCTTATTTAATCAGGAGGATCCTTAAGATAAGTTTTAAGATTTTTTTTTTCGACGGAGACCTGGCCAACATAGACCACCATTTCCAGTTTTAATTAACTGTGTTTATCCCGTTAAAGCTGCTGATTTGCCCACCTGGAAAATCAGCACTTTTAATTTTTATATAACTTGACCCTATCATTATACTGTCGATTAGAATATCGGTATAAACAGGACTACTCTATATTAGGGCGCACTTTGTAGTGGCAGGTGTGTGTGTGTGTGTTCAACGCAGAATAAAATAAGTCTTATTTAACACTGACAGTGCGAAGTCAACTCTAACTAATAAAACACTTCATTTTAATTCGGTTCTAATCGAGTATACATAATTACCTCTATGGGTTTTTTTCGAGTCTGGCACTTTTAGACGTAGCTCTAAATTCAGCGTTTCAACTTTCAACACAAAGGACGTGGCCTTGAGAGGAGACCAACATCAGCTTCATACGTGAAGAACAGGCGAGTTGTGCTGTTGGCTATAGGTGTGTGTTATTTATGCATTTTAGTCCTCGTCCTACACAGAGGCTGCTCACATGGGGCAGATTGTTTTGGCAGTACACACAATGCAAATGAGGCTGCACAGAGACTGGCTAGCAGCCCAGGCCAGAGCACAGCGTGTGTGTGTAGCCCTCTGAGGACACGTGTGAGGGGGTACTGAAGACCCAAGGCCATGGCTTATTTTTCGTCATCTTCCTGCAGCTCTGAAGATTATACAGTTTCCTTATCACATCTCTCTCTCTCTCTCTCTCTCTCTCTCTCTCTCTCTCTGTCCATCGACAACTCGGATCCCCAGAGCTCTCACCTCCATCCAGACCCATCAACTCATCATGCTGCATGAACGCTGCTGGCATCCTCCCTATGCTACACAAAAACAACCTCGGATCCAACTCATCCATCAGAACAGCACAGCCAATTCCACAAAGCCCACCGGACAGGACTACGACCATGACGAACAAGACCAGCAAATGCTGCTTAAATACAAGATATGATTAAACGGAAGATTTTAACCATAATTAAAACGCACACCCCTACACACACCCCGACCTCCTTGATACCAGATGTAGTCGATCAACACGGTCAGGTTTGGGGTCTTAAATTGATTTAATCTTAAATTCTTATCTTAAATTAAACTGATTTGCTTTTTTTTAAACAATAGAATAAAATCATATTTTCAGAGGGTACTTAAAAATAGAATAGTCCATATAGTTTCATTGCAAAACTATAAAGTCTGTAAAACACTGGACAGCACGCTTGTGGTGTCCGGCCGAAAAAGGTGAAAACAGTAACTTTCATTTCCAAAGACCTGCTGTTTTAACCTGACGCCTGTATGAGAGGACGTGAACAGCAGCGACTCTTCATTATCTTACCACTGTTTAATAAACAAGACCCACCTCAGTTACCATCACTCAAATGTGTGACAGGCGTGTTAATATTTCATTAAAACGGATACAGTGTGTTTGCGTATCTATCTATATACATATTACTATTTAATATTTTTTACAGGACAGGTCAAAAACCTTAACTATCAATGTAAGATTAAATTGCGACAATTTATAGAACTGTCAGAATCTAAAAGTAAAAAAGCGCCCAAATATTTTGACTGAGAGAGAGACAAAGAAAGAGAGAGAGAGAGAGAGAGAGAGAGAGAGAGAGAGACTATATACATGTACATATAATTAAATTGCTTAATTGAATGTGTTACATTCCGTTAATCCGAGTTTAGCACAACGTTAGAAGTCAATTAGTCCGGATTATTTCAAATCGCTTTAAAAGGACATAAAGATCACATCATCATGATGACCTGGGTCATTAATATTTGTCTGAGATTTAAATATTACCACTACAGATGTTCTGCTTTTTACAGATGTTTCTGCTTTTCATCAAACGAACTGGATCTGAGTTGGTGAACTGAGCTGGACTGCACTGCGGTCAGACCGGACTGGTTTTTTTTAAGTCAGGGCCGAGGAGATCTAGTAAGCATGAAATTTCAGAGTAACCCAATGCAGCGGGAACACACACACCTGTTTCCGCTGGATTTCCTTCAATCCCGAGAAAGAGAGAGGCAGTAAAAATAAAGATTAAACCTCTGTTTAGCCGAACACATCTGTGCTCCTACAATGGAGACCCCTCTCTGCGGGGGTTCGAACAAAAATAATAAAAATGATGATTTAGAACATGTGATGACAAAACACTGTGATACAGCGAATAACCACAAATATATTCGTATTTAAGCCATGTGTTACGGCCAATACTTTTACATCGTGTGGTATTGAGAAAGGTTTATGATTCTGAACAAAATGTTTGCATGTTTTAAATTCATTAACTGATGAACAAATAATGTAGAAATTTTGATCTTGTTAGATTTCCCTAAACGCAGCTTACAGCACCGCAATCACAGCACCGCAATCACAGCACCGCAATTCAGGTAGAAACGTGCGTGTGCGCGACAGAACAGAAGATTATACTCCAAAATATTACAGTTATATAATATATAAGGGTGAGTGTCCGTGTCGGGCAATCCCGTGTTAGCGAAGACATACGTCTATAATCCATATTTTAGTAATAATAAAATATGCACACATATTTATTAAACCCGTAACAACAGAAACGAGCCCTGCGTTCAATGAAAAAGCAAAAAAGAAAATTCTCAAATTTCTCAACATGGATTCCCCCCCCCCCCCCCCCTGAAATATTAGCTAAACGTTTCAAACAACAGTCAAACAGGCAGTACAGTGTGTGTGTGTGGAGTGTATGGAGTCTGCAAAAACTTGCTACCCCCCTGGGAACCAGATAAGATCCATTCTTCATTTTCTTTCTCTGCTTATGCAACCCTCCCTGCGCCCTTACCTACCCACACACAGCGTTCTAGATACAGGTTCGTAAATAAGAACAGTACTGAACGTGAGCCGTGATGGTCTCATTGCGACTGTGTGTGTGTGTGTTCCCTCCAGGGAGGAACAGCATTACACCACACACGCCATCAGCCTCCTGAGTAAGATACAGTGCTCCGTGCCAATTTTTATTTTCTTAATAAGTTGATCAGTGAGGAAAACGCGACGAGCTGAAGTGAAGTAGGCTACAGGAGAGCAGAGATGAAGACTACAGTCTGGGTGAAATCTCACCGGCCTGCAGACGGTTTAACATCTATTCAGAATTCCGGGAAAAAAACTATTTCAGCTTTATCTCAAAACCAAAAATTCAATCTTTAAATTTACAAATTATATTATCAACTTAAAGAACAACATCAAATAATAAAATATACTAAAATATTTTTACCAATATTTGGAAACACGGGACAAATTCGAAAACAGATCATTTTTATCTCTTCTTGAATTTTATACCAGTTCATAGAAAAATACCCTGTACATATAATTAATCTACCAATTAAAACATAGGTCGTTTTTTTGCTCCATCATTGCTAACGTGTCTCTACTGGTGATGGGTAAATCTGAAAGGGCAGTTTATTCCACATGTGTAAAGAATATCTGCTTTATTAAAGTGTAATATCGACAGTAATCTACTCACCTTTCCGAGAGCGCGAGCGCCAATCACCTTTCTTACAAATATCAAGATTTTAGGGCTGTGATTTTTCAGCTGTTCTCGAGCTGGTCGGTCATGCTGCGTTTAGAAGCGGGTTAAATGCAGCGCAATGTGGAGAAAATACTGGAGCTGAAGCTGCTGGGTGAAATCGGGATCCTACAGTAGGCGGATTGGACATGGAGAGACTAATGAAGTGCTGACTGGAGCAGCAGCAGTTCAACTCTACAGCTGAACGTGCACACACACACACACACACACACACACACCAAGCAGACACACGCACACACACCAAACACACATGTGCATGCCCGCCTGCCTTCTTGCACACACACACACACACACAAGGCCTAAACTCATGAAGCGACATGAAATCTTTGACCAGGTTGGAATGGCAAATGTAACAGAGCACAAAGTGACCGGAGTGAACAGACAGCGGGGAGGTGGTGTTTCCAACACTGCGTATTAAAATGATGCTATATATTACAGACTATAGTTCTTACTTTGTGTTATAATTATTAGTTAACATTATTTATTAGGAGATGGAGAACTGTGTAACAGGCTCCTGTTAGTGTTTGATAAGGTCTGCGGAGGGGTTACTGAAAAACAACACACCGGGAACTGCAGTGGTCAACACAGCCTCAGTACCAAGAACTCTTATTTTAAGAAAACGAGCTTCTAATTAAAACGGTTTATTTTTAGGCCATTAAAACGACTCAAAGTCGCTATAAACGAATAAGAGAAACTGATATTCGGGTATTATAAGCAGTATTATAACTGTTATGCTTGTGCATTTCTATGAATCTCTGCATTATAATTTCAGTGACACAAAACACTTAGTTCTCACCATCTCCCACCATTAAAACTACATTTAAAAGTTAAATCAGGCAGACAAACAGAACATACACCCTACATACCATAATATTCTTTATGTCTGGCTGTCTTCGGTGCTTATAAGCAATTTAATCATCACATTTTGAATGTAGCTCTGTAATGTTACTGTTCATCTAAAGACACGTAAAAGTATTGGTAAAAAATATCTAAAAATATCTTGTCACGTAAATGTCACGTTCTTCAACTTCTGACACTGCTTTCACCATCTGTTCAGAACTACAGATGTCCAGGCCCCAAAACTAGGCCTGCTCTGTGTCAGATCTCTCTGTAAGAGTAACTACGACATCCCCACATTCAACAATAACCCCCAAATAAGACTTAGCCTTAGCCGAGGCTGGAATGCTGCTGAGCCCTAGCGAACTAACCCGGGTCCATATCCAGACAGTGCGCGGGGTCCTCGGCGTCTCCCAGCTGTCCGTTGGTGGTGAGACTCTCCATGGAGAGCTGCTGCAGCTCCTTGTCCTCCCAACCCCGCAGCTTGCGCTTCTTGTTGGAGCCGATCAGGGCCTCCACGGAGAACGCGTGCGCTCTGGAGCTCAGCGCGGCGGCCGAGCGCCTGCGGTCACTCATCTCTCCCTCCACACACACACGCAGACACTCGCTCACGCTCTCTCACACACACGCAAAAACAATGCCTGCAAACTCTCAGCGCGAGCCCAACTCTCCAAACGAGCGTGAGTAATCCAAAACGAGAGTCTAGTTCGTACTTTGGAAGCGCCTGGAAGCGTCAGAGGCCATTCCTGAAGAGCAGCGTCCGCTCCCACACCTCTCCTCACTTCTCTGTCTGTCTGTCTGTCTGTCTGTCCTTTTTCTTTCTCTCCTCTCTGGGTTGTCTCTCCTCTAGCTCGCTGTTCTGTTGCTCCGCTCGCTCTCCGTCTCTCTCTCTCTCTGTGTCTCGCCTTCCTCCATCTGATTGATACTCACTTCTGCTCAACTTTTTTTTTCTTCCTCTAAGCGTTGAGCCTCGAACTCCCTGCCAGCCTCTCCGCAGCCAATCAGAAACGACGAGGGGGAAAGAGCCAAAACGCGGCGACCAATCAGAAAAGACGACGAGAAGCAACGTTCATCTGCTGTGTCTGAGACACGGGCACAGCCCTGATAGAGCTCATTTCACTCAGAAAAGGTGCTTTTGGGAAAGTTGTGGCTGCAGTGCAGCTAGTCTGGGTTGCTGAGAAAGTCCTGCTAAAAACAATGCAAACTTTTAGAGCTGGTGTTTCTCCTGTCTGGTTCATCAACACCTCTCGTGCCAGGCTATTCTCAAATTCTTAAATACAACACATTAATCAGCTGCAGAGAATTAGCCACATTAATCAACAGTAAAGCGCTGCATTTCAGACTAAGCGTTTTACCGCCGTTTTATCAGCTCTGGAGTTTGATGGTTTTGGGGTTTGAACAGAGTTGTTTATTGATTAAATCAAATAAACATAAACACGTTTCTTGTTCACATCGGAAAACATGTCAGAAATCAAGCAAATGTTTTAAACTTTACAGATAATTAAACTGTACGAATAAAAAAAATCGGATTATTAATAAAGTGAAGTTCATTATTTCGCAGTTATTATATTATTAATGTAGCGTTATTTTTCTCTGCGCTGTTTACATGCATCCCTGTCCTGAAAATAATATGTAGTGGCATAAATCAAGGAAACCACCAGCTACAAATAATGATTAAATACAAAAACGTTTTATTTATTATATGTGTCCTAATTTAGAGCGAGACCGAAATCGTGGTGTAATTTTGATCGTATTAATGCAATGTAACTGATCTGAAGTGAACAGATGGGCCGGTCACTTTCAGACTCATGATGAGCCTCACTGTTATACGGACAAGTGGACAGAGCGGCTCAAATGCAAAACGCGCTCTCAGTGTGAAAGTATTCTCACTAGAATGAAACGTTCTTACTTCAGCACCTCAGATATGAGTAAAAGTTCCTGATCCTGATCTGAAACGCCGTCATGTCTGAGCTCCAGTAGACGTACAGTGTGAACTGAAGAGCGAACGGCGCTCATCTGCTCTTCTTAAAAAGTCCTAAACTCGAACATGGGAGGCGTGAGGAACTGCGAAGCAGTAATAAAAATTCACAATCAATGAAATAGAAATATAAGTGAACTGAACTAAGATTCTGTTTTTTTCAGGTTTTCAGGTTTAAATAAAAGACTCTTCAACTGGAAAAAAATCTCAAAAAATCAAAGTAGGCCTACAAAGATCTCTGTTTCACTCAATACTCAATAACTCAATAAATGTAACGTCCTGCTGCTCATCTCTGATCATTCAGATTAGATTTCGTTACAAAGCGGATTAGGGAAGAGCAACAAATACAAAGCTGATTCATTTTATAATAAATGAAATGAAATTATTAAATTAAATGCTTATGATTAACTGACAGTTATACGTTAATAACGTTATACTCGATTAGTCAATGTAATCAATAGCCAAAATGCATAAATAAATAATAAATAATAAATCGTTAAGTAAATAAATAAAACAGATATTTTTTGTTTGCATCTCCTATAAACGAAGGGAATCTCATTTGCAAATTAAAACGACGCATAAAATGTATCATTTTAATGCGTATGTGTATGTGACATTTCAACCACGCGCATAATTACGGATTGATAATTCACTGTAAAATTACGCACGAAAAACGTAGCGCATTTACTTTATATTTATGCACACAATGACTTCACGGTTTCTAATTTTTACATTAAAATGAGTAAATACTATATTTATTTTACAACGGAAATATAAAAAAATCTATTCACATTAAAAAAAGCTGACTCGCAGATTTAGTTCAAAGAGGTGCGACAACAGCAGCGAAAATGAGATCAATTCTAAATGAATGAATCAAACAAAATCACCGCTTAATCAACGTTTTCTTTCAGGTAGAAAATACAAAGAGGGTCTACTTTAGTAGACTACATTAGATACTATAGCGCCACATAAAATAAAATATAATATAAAATATAATATAATATATAATGAAACAACGCGAGGATACGGGGAATAAATCTGGTGATTCGTTGGAGCGGCACCGTCGAGCACAAAGAGCATTTTCGAGTCTAAGAATAAGAATAAGGACAGTGAATAAGGTCGCAGTCTGGAGTAAAATGTGGGTTCTCGTGCAGTGCTGCAGTGCTGGTGTGGCGCAGTTTTTGCAGTGCCCCCTGCAGTGACCACACGTTAGAGACTCTAGATCCCCCCGAGCTGTCTCAGAGCCTCCAGGCTGCACACACTCAAACTTGCGCTCACACTCAGCCACCTTGCTGCGGCTTTACAGAGCCGGACTGAAGCCTTCAGGCTGGAGTTCACACTCATCACAAACCCCTCTCCTTATCTCCTTATCACACAACCAGCACCTTATCAAGTCAGTCAGTATGAATCTGTGCCTGTAATACTGCGAACTAACAAAATCAGCTAACCTTCCATCCACTTTTACAGTAAGACCTGAATTTGTCCTTCTGACGTGAATGATGTATGAAAAATTTTCATCATTATCATTTTTACATTATGAAGCGTTATGAGCTGGTCAGGCATGGGGAAGATGTCAGTACTATAATTAGACATAGACATAATGCCTGAATGTCTGATGTATTTATCTATGGCAGTAGGAGTAAAACACTTTGATTAATGAGACTAGAAAACTCTGACCAGCTTTAAAAAACACAATTTTATTAATATGTCTAATAAAAAATGTAGACTATTTTCTTAACTGTAAATCACATTAAAATGGGAAAAGGTGGGAGGGCAGCATGGGCTTACTACCGACTCCACTGAGATACTTCGTTAAGCCCTAAAGACCCATTTAACATCTCCCATTATACTGTAGGTATGTATACATGTAGGCTGTGTATCAGAGAGAGAAAGTGGGACTCAGGTACTCCTACCCAGCAGCAAGATGCCCCCAATTCACCACACTGCACTACATCATTATCCAGAGGAAAAACAGACAGACAAATAAATCATTCTGCCAGACTGGAAGGTAATTGCTCAGGAAGATTTACATGCCTAGTTGCCTAATCCTCACATGTTTCCTGGAACCTACAAACTATCTGCTTTTTCCTGGCTGAGACACTTTATTTATGGAAACTATTTCAATTAGCAGTTCAAGAAAATTATGGAACACATGGGCGACTTATAATAATGTTTACTTAAATAACTTTTAAATATATGCTTCCTTTAGTTCATTTCAACACAAAGTGTGCACAGTGCTGATTTAGGATAGGGTTAAGCAACTAGATGTGGCTCTTCTCGCCCCAGAAGCGGAAAAAAAAAATGTACCACTGCAAGAAGGCTTAATTCCTGACTTAAAGCCATGTAGATCGTGAAATCCATTACCACTGTTGATATTTAATGCAGATGAATTGCTACTGAGATTTACTAGTTGCTTGTATGATTTTGTTACGCTGGAAGAAGCTCTACATTTAAAAGGTAGGCAAAGGTATGCATGTTTAGAACTGGGTTGTGGTTTCCAGTCACTTTTTTTCCCCAAGTTTTTAAGATTGTAGGCCAACAAATTATTCAGATTTCACACAAGGTTTCAGTGGCAGGGCAAACAAAACAGGAACAATGCAATGTTTATTGTGTAATGTTTTCCAGTAACAGCTATGTTATATTTAACCCGTGTTTGATTTTTAGGCCCAAGCTTTATAATCAGCAGCAAAAAACACACAAAAAGACCAGTTGTCCCATTTTGATCTGCTAATCTATCTAAAATGGCAGATGAGGTGCAAAAAGGTGAAGACGCTCCACAGAAGTTAGTCAATATGTCCATCTGGAAAAGAGAATCAATGTCCAGTTTGACGTTTATTTGATCTGATAGGAAGGAGGTGGGAGAAAATGTGGGAGAAGATGAACCACACAGCATAAAAAAAGACTAACAAGAGCTCTGTCATTTCCTTGCTTTGGATTTCTTTTGTGTGTTATATATGTTATGAGGTGTGCAGTGCTATTCATAAACAAATTTACAAAAGAGGTTTTATAGGTTCAAGAATCATTTACACCTGAAATGATATAAAAAAATATAAATAAAAACACAATGATCAAGAAATCAGTGGTGTCTCAGTGTGCCTCCAGCCCCGCTGTGGTGTATGTCCACCTGTAACACAGGCTGTTTAGATATATTACTCCCCCCGGCTGTCAGGAGAAGCCCACTCGTTTCCTGACCTCTGTCATCACCGGGGCGGCCAGGCTGCGGGCCTTCGCTCCTCCCTCGGCCAGCACGCTCTCCAGGTGGCCCCGTTCAGCTCTCAGTCTTTGAATCTCTAGCCGGATGGGCTCCAGTCTCTGCACCACAGCTTCTGCCACTAAGCTCTTGTATCTGCCAGTGTCCAGCCCTTTGGCTAGCTTGACCACGTCCTCCACAGTCAGGCCAGACATTGCAGCATGCAAGGAGACCAGATTTGCCACACCTGGCCGGCCCTCAGGGTCAAAGGTGACCTCAGAGGTGAAGTCCGTCACTGCTCGCCGGATCTTAAAGACTATGTCGTCAGGGGTGTCGGTGAGGAAGATGGTGGCCAAGTTCTGGGGGTCCGACTTGGACATCTTTGAGGAGGGGTCTCTTAAAGACTTAACCTTTCGTGTGGAACCTGAGGGGGAAAGAGTTCCCATTGAAATCCCATCAAAAATTCTATGAAAAGACCTTTTCACTGAAAGGCCACAGTCTTAGATATAAAGTTCAGTAATGATTTTTTCATTATTTAACACAGGCATTCTTCATTAACAAACATGGTTCATTTAAATAGCAAGCTGCTGAAATTGAAGAGTTAAACTTATTTAGGCCTTTCTATAGGTCTGGTTTTTCCAGAACCTTACTAAATTTTCAAAAACTTGTGTGTATGTACATGCCAGAACTATTATTTAATGTAGTTACATGGTCCAATTATCAACTTGCATGAATACCTACAGTTAACTATAATTCCCTTGTGCAAATAAACAAAAGTTACAGGTTAACAAATCAATACTAGGGATGCACTGATATGGTAACTGTGGGCTAATGCAAATATCCAATATTTTTTAACATATAGATCTGTTGATGCTGATACATGAACATTTATTAAAAAAAAAAAAAGCATATTTACTACCAATACAAACAAAATACATATATAACACTATACAACCCATATCTTACCATTGTGCAGCGCTAATAAACAGCAAATTCCTATGAATGATTAGAAGTTGAATAGAAGGGATATTCATAATAATTAGTACTTTAAAGTATTAGTATTTCATGACATTCCCACAGCATTCCCAAGTTACAATTCAACCGAACATCGCTATACTCTTACATACACAATCATTCCTGAACCGAATGTTACATAGCACCGGGAAACGCAGTCGAGGGTTCATCTGGACATAAAATGGATCTCTCGGGGGAAACAAATGGTTTGTGTTACTCACTTCCTCATCCTCGTGGTACCAAAACAGAGATGAGGAATGATTTGCAGTACTTTGATGCAGCTTCAGATAGGCTGGTTAATAATTAGCATCTCTTGGTTCTGGCACTGATACATAGGTCCAGTTCAGGGGTCCAGCGAGGGATTTTATATCAAGTAAACAGAACGAAGGCCAATGTTCCAGAGTAAGCCCCTATATCATTCCACCCCCCCGTAACAATTCTCCCTGTCCTCATCTCATCCTCTCTGATGTCAGCTTGTGAAACCCCCCGATCTATTATCACTCTATTATTCAGACAGAAGAGGAAGGGAACACTCCTTTAATCAAAGCACCATTGCATGCATGATTGGTTTCATATTGTGCTCTTATGACGGCGATAATTACAGAGCTTGAAAGGGTGTAGCTCAAAGAAGAGCCTGTCCTACTGCTGGTCCAACATGGCGGCCATGTGTGTGTATCTGATTGCGCGAGTGGAAGGGTATACCACCGTCCTGGGTGCAACTGAGCGAGTGTGTGAATGTGCGGCGGGGTGTGTGTGTGTGTGTGTGTGTACACAGATGAAACACATGCTGTTCAAGTCACTGTGGGACACACTGAGCAGGCTCTTAATAGCGCTGACTGTGCGCGTTCATGTTTACCAGAAAGACAGAGCCATTTGTTATAACTGTCTTTTCTCCCGTCTTTAAGCAGTGAACGCATTCTTATGAGGAAAACAGGTTAGTGTATAACCCTCTGGCTAAAACCCTGACAATCCCCCACTTACTGAGCAAGGCGCGCGGCTCGGGAAACAACTCTCCGTATTTGTTGTTGAAGATCCGGGCTAAGTCCTGGGCCAGCTCCAAATGCTGGATCTGGTCCTCCCCTACTGGTACGTGTGTGGATCTACACAGAACAATAATAATCAATATCAGGTGAGAATCCACAGACTTATTTACACAGTATGCAGTGAAAGGGACCAGTCTCACTTGTAGAGCAGTATGTCTGCAGCCTGCAAAACAGGGTAGGTGTACAGACCCACACTTCCTTCATTCTTCTGCTTACTCTTCATCTAAAATAGGATTGATTAGCAGAGAGCAAGAATTAATAGCAATTTATGGGAAAAGGCAGAACCGTGGAAAAAGCATACTGTCGCTCTAATGCCTTGTATCTCCATTTGTGTCATTTTTTTAAAAACTTTTTTATATATTGTCATATACTGTCTAGCAGTTGTTCTTCATGCTGTTGCAACATTTAATGATAAATGGACCAATAGAAATGCTCCTAAATGACTTCTACACTGACAGGTGTTTTTTTTTTTTTTTTTTTTTTTTTAAGTATCCCATAAAGTTGCCATTTGGAGATACAAGGTTTTCCAAAGATCTCCCTGAAGAAGGCCAGTATTTACACGTACCATTCTGCACCCTATTTATTTAATCTATCCCTTATTAAAATAAATCAGGTGGTGGAGGTGAACAAATCTCAAATCCATACAATGGCTGGAGTTTACAGAGAAATCAGCAACCAAACCTGTATTTTTCTAAACATGTCAATACTGGCAACAATACAAAGACTACTGTTCACTGTGCTAATTTATTTGTATTTATTGTAATGTTATATAGTGTTTTACAGTTAAATCACACTGCCAATATGAATAAGTTATAAGTCATGTAGACTGTGTATACTGCTAAAAAAGACAATAATAATGTAAAAAAAAAAGTCATTCAAATACCACAGATTTCACAGTTTAGCTTAGCAGCTGAAGCCAAAAGTGGTCATTAAGAAAAGTGTCTTACTTCTCCTGCTGGACATTCCTGATCTTTTGGCTTAAGCTACCTGGCTAACTGCTTTGTGAAATGTCCCCCCCTGGTCAGAGCTGTGTATTGGCATCTCTGTACAACATTCTCTCTCGCCGTTCTTCATGGCGAGTGTGCAGGAAGGAGTCCTCTCGCATTAACACGTGCAGGCCGCATTCAAAGGCCATTTTCCGCCACGTTTCACATGCACTCAGCTGTTGAGTAAACAGCGAGGTGTTTTCCCTGCAGCAACGGGAGGCTGCTGGCTGAGCGCTTCTCCACACACTCACTCTCGCACACATACTATAAAACTGTTCTGCGCTTTGGATAAATCACAGTCATTATCACACCCTCCATCCCTGCCAGGTGCAGAGACATACATGGTGAACAATACTGCAGCACTCCTGACCAGGATAAATACTGAGCGAGTCCCAAACATCAGCGCTCACACTGGACTGTCCCTGAGCCTCATCCAGCCTTTTCATTTGTTTTCTAGTGCAATGAGTCATGTGAGCTTTTTATTTGTATTTTTTGGACACAATAATAATTGTAATAAATGGTTTTGGGTGAGAGGGATGCTTTATTGCAAGAAGCTCATATTGTTTGTGTTTTGTGCTTCCATCTGTTACCTTCCACTGAGGTAGGTGTCGTAGTCGGGGCATGCTGGTCAGGCAGCCGAGGATCCAGGACAGCTCAGCGTGTTCTGAAACCTGCACAAAAGGGAATTAGACAGACAGGCTTTTATATATTTTTCAGTGTATAGTGTTTATAGATACTTTTAACAAGAGGTTAAATGATATATATATATATATATATATATATATATATATATATATATATATATAGAGAGAGAGAGAGAGAGAGAGCGAGAGCAGCCATAACTTAACACACACAAATGCCCTACCTATCTTTTCTTGCATTTCACATTAAAATGTACACTTCTGATTTCCAACTTCTATTTCTATACATTCTGTATAGATTATATATTTTCCTATATACTGTTTCTTTTTAATATACCTGTATATTCTTGTTTTCATATGATCTGGAAAGTCGTCAGAGCATTTTACTGCTAGTTGTATCGTGTTGATTTAATAATAATAAAAAATATATTGTAAATAATTGCACACTCAATACATTGCATATACAGTATATCCCACTATTGTAACATCAACACTCATGTACACAGGTTGCAGATGTTTAAACAACCTCTGGGTGCAAACATTTTTCACTACGTGCTTTTAAGAATAATTTGGGGGGAATTTTGGGGGGTGTTATTTAGGCAAAATGTCCTCAAATAACAACAAGAGGCACACTTTGATGAACATCGAATTTGCGAGGGTATATATTTAAATGTTCTGAAAACTCAAATTAAATACAAAGAAATTTTGTTTCACAAATTGCTTAGTACGTGGTTGTTTTTATAAGGGGGGGGGGGGATTTCCAGCGCATGAATATGCAAGTCTTACAAACAACATGGACACCTATAGCAGAACCTATTACAGAAAGGGACATCATTACCAAGATCTAGAAATTGAACAGAAAGTGCTATGTGGGTCTCTCTGTTAATCAGCCATGTTGGCAACTTGAATGAAGTTCATATGTTGGCCAAAAACACTTAAAACAATGTTTTTTGTATAAGAAACTGTATTCTGGTGAAGGAAGTGGCCGCACTGCATGGCCTCTATTTTGCCCAGCTGCTTTTAATAGTCCTAAACATCTTAAAAAGTATGTTGTGTCCCACAAAAACAAAACGGATTCCATTACTATAATATTGTCATATTGCTCATCTCTAATTTTAACAGTATGTAAAATCAACTTTTAGTACTGGTACGTTCACCTCACATGTTCTCCATTATATATCTGGAGTAGGTCATTTAGGCCTGGCAGTATGTCTCCCTTTTTAACAGTTTATCAACAAATGAACTGAAAACCCAAACAGTGTGTTATGTAAAATATGTTATATACACACATTAATGTCTTCTTATTTTTTATTCAAACTGATGGTTAAGACATTAATATGTAATCATACATGCAAACACACAGCTTCTATAAGAACCCGCAGGAACCCTGCCTCATTGTGGCTGGAAGAAGAACAGCAACCCCCTCCCTTCACACACAGTCCCACACACCTCCCAACAGGTGTCCACAGCAGCACAGCAAGGGTCTCTCTCTCCATCCTGTCTAATAACATTAATGCCATTAAATACGACCATCCTCTGGGGCTTCAGCATGGCCAATTAAAGAGGCCTTTGCCTCACACCAAAACCATGCAGGAGAAAGAGAGAGAGAGACAGAGAGAGACAGAGAGAGGGAGAGAGAGAGAGAGCTCATGCAGGGCTTCGGGCACTCTGCACTCTGCCAAAAACTCCAGTTGCAGAGAGAAGCAGAGAAGGCGAAAAATCCTTCTGCTTCAGAGAATTAAAGTTTATGGCCGCTGGCGACGTGGCTGCCATCTCCCTCGCTCACAAAAGGATTCTGAAGAGCCTGACGTAAACCCAAGCAGGAATGAACATAAAAAAGCAATTTTATGCCAGAGCGCGAAGAGAGATATTAGTTACAGCCAGCTAATCTATGTGGGAAGGTGCGATAGACGATAAAATGACGACGGGGGAGAACTGAGGAGAAAGCAATACGACTAGAGACGCATTCAAACATGCGGGTTAAAACCCTCTTTCTTCATACACAGGACTGAGCGCTTACGTCATCCAAAGTAAAGGAGGAGTGACTAAAACTGCACAGTGCAAAATATAAATACTGAGGATTCTTCAGCCGTGTCAACTATTCGAAAGAGATGAAGAGTCGGGGTTCTATTTGCTTGGATTTACGCACTGCTTTCTATCATGTGAAACCGCCAGAAATATTCACATAAATCTCCCTCTCTGGTGTGTGGATATTATTCCGGTAAAAGGGGTGTAACCTCAATATATCCCCAACACACACACACATGTATACATACACGAACATGAAGCCCCTCACTTAAGATCCGACTGATTTCAGCTTGTCACCATTTTTTCAATGAAGTCAAGTGTTTTCTTTGGGCGGCAGTTTTATTTTTACATGTGGAACAGTCTTGAACTCGTGTGTTCAATGGGAGGTCTCCAGCCCTGCCAAGATATGTGGCATTAAGTTAAACTGGAATAAAAACAGAGGTGTGCGAGAGTGTGTGCGCAATAGAGCTCCAAGCAGACAGCACAAAAGCTCTACTCATCTACGACTCACTTACGCTATCTTACCCTCTCTCTCTCTCTCAGGCTCTTTCTCTGCCTAATAGAGACATACACACAGCATCTCATTACAGTTGTGCTTAAAAAGAGGCTCCATTTAAAACCGTTCGGAACTCCAAATTGAGCTGCTGAACTGCCGCATACAGTCAGTCTATTATTATCCGTCCCTTCACTTTATGTGGTATTCTTTGAAGTCACTGATGGAAATGAATCTGAGTGTTTTCACTGACCAGAGAATTTGTAGAGCTCACACTGGAGATAGAGATCAGTTCAGTAAAATAAGCATTTGAAGCCAACCTCCGTTAAATAAACATTTGGTGATGGCAGTGATTCTAGCTGACTCTTGATTGTTGAGCATGATAAATCAACCTCAGACCATTTTTAGAGTCAATGCTTAAAAAGCCTTCTGAGCCAGCTGTTCGTTCCTTGCAGACGCAAATAAATTTAATCATTTAAAAATTCTTCAGCTAATATAAGCTGATATCTGCAGACAATGTTTTGGTGTTTTGCTGTGATTCTTTGAAAGTATGCTTTATGTTCATTTAGCAAAAATATTCAATGCATTTACATACCGTCACTGTTGTCAACTGGAGAAGGAAAAAAACCTTCTGAACTTTCAATGGAAGCCAATGCCAAAAAATCCTAGTAAATTTGAAGCATTTGTACTGGTCCACTCATCACAAAATTTTGAGACAATGTAAAGAGCAATTGCCAGATTCAAATAATGTCAAAAAGTGAAAAACGGTAAAAATGGAGATACAAGGATTTTGTGAGACTGTACACACGTTGTCTTATGCAAAGGTATGGGCACCTCAAATGTCAAATGACACATACTGTTGATTTTGTAAGTAAAATTAAGCAAATAAATCCTCTAGAAGAATCAAACCTAGAAACTGTTCTGCAGATGTTTTGTCCGAATGCAATGTAATGTGCCATTTTTCCCATTCTGTAAAAACTTTTTTTGAAGCATGTTAAAAATAGTGAACCTCTTAAAAATTGTAACGCATGACCACAGGTGCCCAAACTATTGCATATGATTGTACTCTGCCCTACTCTGAAAATTATTTGACTGGTGGTTTAAACACCACAAAGGCTAGAGTGCTAATGAGTGCTGACATGGTAACAATAAATGAAATGTAGATGATTCCTAAAGCATTTTTTTTAAATCACACATATCATCACATATAACGACATATGATATAGAGTAACTACTAAATAATCCTAGTTAGTTTGTTAAGTCATTAGTACTGTTAGTATGTTAAGTAAGGTGTCTCCAGTCCCCAGTGTGTATTCTGTATGCAAGTACGCTTCTTTTGAAATGTAATAAGGCAGATCAACCCTTGCAAGACTGACCACAGACTGCTGGAAGAGGATGGAGCGTGTAGGGTCGATGCCACAGGCCAGTAGACTGGCTGCCATGTCCAGGATGTTTTCTCTGAGCAGCTGGGGGTCCTGGGGCTGGGTGATGGAATGCAGGTCTACGATGCTGTAGAGAACCGAGCTGTACTCATTCTGCATGGACACCCAGCTCTCCAGAGCACCCAAATAATTCCCCAGGTGAGGCACGCCGGTAGGCTGTATACCAGAGAACACTCGCACCCGAAAGGGGTCCTACAAAAAAAGAGGGGGGGGGGGGGGGTTAGTTATGCACCAATAACACTTATGAAACTGCAAACAGTGTATGTCTGGATACACATTTTTCATTGCCATATATTATTTAAGATTTATCTCAAATTCTGTCAAAAAAAAAACAAAAAACATTCAGATCTCCAATAGTTACTACAAATAGAATTTGATAGAGGAATTTGCTGCAGTCATAATATCATGACAGTCATTCATTGATAATTATGCCGTTTCTTATACAGTACAAAACAGAGATTGATGAACATGTATAGTCATTTTTAATATATTGTGCATTACATTTTAGATTTTGGTGTATTCTATTTTATTATTTTGGAATATTTCAAAATGAACTCAACTTATGAAGAGTCATTAATAGAATGGTGTAAATAATAATTTAGTATAGGACTAACCATTTATTGTTTTTCCAACTCAAAGGTTTTGTTATTGTTTAGTTAAATGCACTTTAATTTTATTTGACCTTCCTCAATAACTTAAATATCTCCATTTACTCTATTTAATTAAATTGACTTGATTACTATATTTCTAATATAAAGAACACTGACTGGAAAATTAAAATGTTTTTTTCAACATTTGAAACAAGTTGATTATTATTATGTTGTGCAATTTTGGAGTGATGGAAAGTGCAATGGAAGGTGCTCCATGCAATAGGTTTAAGAATCTCAAGGGAGGTTGAGTGCTTACATAACTTATCAAGGTCTCAGACTTTAATTAGCTTGCTTGAGCAGGAGATGAAAATCCACACAATCTGAGGTAAGAGACAAGCTACAGGTATCACCACTGCCCTCGCAGTCCCCCAACCTAAACACCATTGAAAATCTGTAAATAGACCTCAGAAGATCCGTTCATGCAAGACATCTCAATAATCTCACAGAACTAGAAGCCTTTAGCAATGAAGAATCCCCCAAATGAGAACTGAAAGTCTCTTAGCTGCTACAAGTGTTTACAAGCTGTGATACCTGCCAAAGGGGGTGTTACTACATACTGACAATGCAGGGCGCCCAAACATTTCTTCAGGAACGTTTCCTTTTTTGTTTTTTGGACTGTAAAAACATGAAATAAAATGTAATCTTGCCTAAAATATTAAAGAAAAGTGCCCTCTTTATGTATTTTGGAAAATCAGGTCATCCTTTACTCTTAGGTGCCCATTACACTGTTGCCGGTTCACCAGTTGTCCTTTCTTGGATCCACTATCCACTGCAGATCAAAAAAGACCTCAGAAGTCCTCTGAAGTCTTGGAGACAGTATGTCCCAGTCATCTAGCAATCACGATTTGCCTCTTGTTAAAGTGGCTCAGATTCTTATGCTTGACATTTTTCCTGCTTTTAAACACATCACCTTCAAGAACTAACTGTTCACTTACTGCCTAATATATCAACCACTTGATCTACAGATGCCACTGTAGATGAAGATAAGCAGTGTTTTTTTACTTCACCCGTCAGTGGTGCTAATGATATGGCTGATTGGTGTGAATACCATGACAGGGTAAATGTACAGCCAAACAACAGCAAAGCAAGAGGGATTGAGAATACTCCTGAAGGACTGAGAAAAGGGAGATAAATATGACAGAAGAAGAAGGACGGTGGAGACAAGAAGAGTGCCGAGAGTGCAGGAAGTAAGGGAAATACAGGGGAAGTGAGTGAGAAGGCACCTGCAGTTACTCTGGCTAATAGTGAAGAGGCGAGGGAGGAAAGGGGAGGTCTGCACAAAGTTTTATGGCTGTTATCAAAACGATAAATCTAAAGCATGTCTCACACTTCGGTGTATCCCGCAGGGTGAAGGAGCGCTAAAGCGGAACCACTCCCCAGCCAATGAAAACACTCCATACTACGCTGCCAGCCAATGAGAGAGTTTTAAGAGCTACACAGTCCAGGGCTTACAGTCACAGTAGCCGACCTGCCCAAAGCAATGAAAGGGAGAAATCGGCAGCACAAACATTGTAAACTCGTAACTCGTATCAGAGAATTAGGAGAACTAAAACAAAAGGCTCATTTTAAAGCTCATGCACTGGAAAAGGAGTTAACTGTTTTTTTCCTTGTTCAGAGAAGGAGAGAAACCGCTCCTCACTCCCAGATCCCTGGGCAAATATTGTGTTACCAGTGAGGCTGGCTGCACTGAGCGTTGGCAGTGGTTACTGAGGGAGTGCCAGGCTCAAACGCAGCGGCTCAAACCGAGCTGCCTGTGGCAATCGGCCCATACTTCAGCACAGAGAGAGGTGAGGGGTGCACAGGGACAGGGAAAGGGCACACAGGCAACTGGAACATTAGGTCCAACTACAGTGCATTCATTTCAAATGGATAGGCATACTTAGTACTAACAAAGGTCATTTATTGCTTGTTCTGAAATTAAGGATATTTAAAAATAAATAAAAAATAAAAATGACAAGAGCATTAGTGAGGTCACCACCCAAACCTCATCCCACAACTCCTCAGCTCATGCCCAAAATACTGGATGGGGCACAATCATTCTAGCACCCGCCTATAGGTTCATGTTTACCTGCTCCAGAGAGTTCTATTCTATTGGTAGTACTTCTGTACCAGGAGTAAACAAGCTGTGTGTGTGCATTTGCACATCTGTATCAGTAATGGTGCAACTCAATGCATGAATGCATTCATTAGAAGTGGAGTCCACAAACATTTGGACATGTAGTGTATACCTGAAAAATAATGTCATCAGCCCCCAATTCCCATTTTAACACTGTTGTCCAGTGTTGAAAAACAAGGTGCGACAAAAGGCTCTCTGGGCAATGCCACAAAAGAACCACTGTTGGTTCCTCTACACACCATTTTCATTTATGAGATGTGCGAGTGTGAAGAACCTTTATGTTAAAAAAGAACTTAAACCAAGTTTTCCACACTTGCACAACTCCAGAAATGTATATTTGGCTTTGGTGGGTATACAGTAATTCAGCCTCTCCAGAGGTGGGTACACGGTATATACCTGCATATACGCACCACTACACTACTGCCCTTATCCCATGGATAGCTGATCGGCCAAAGCATGTTTTCTATGCCAGGTTTTTTGCTTTTGTTTAGTAATGCCTTCAAGCTAAGAGGCTAATTTGAAGCTTAAAGTGGCCAGTTTAGCTTCATACAAATTCTAAATTCTGTTCCTAAATCATTCATTTGTCTCAAACCAAACTGAGTTGGACAAAAGTACAGACACAGTTCTACATCAACATTATTTCTAGCAATGCCACATACTTTTGTTTGTTTTTATAGATATCAGTATGTCACACATTGACAAAAAAAAACAACCAAACAATCCAATACAAACAAGGCCAGTGTTTGATCATTCAGATCATTTTATATGACGCTCATCTGGTAGCCAAGCTTTTATGGTGCCATGTGGTCCTAGTTCCAAACTAAAGAAGTAAACCTAAGGCAACATTTCTTGGCTAAGCTACTACTTTTTTGACTGAGAGGAAAATTGTGTAAATCTGCCTGATTTGGTTGATTTAAATTCATGAATTCATGCATCTATCCATGATGCCACAGTCCTGAACGTTTACGCTAAAGTCCTCTTTTATTAACATATACCTTTTTACACTCGTGGGACAGTGAGATCATATCTAATCATTAGCACGTAACAACTACATGATTCTGCATTAAATGATAAGTTGTTAGGCCTGTTCTAAGAGCAAGATTACTGTCTGATCTGAGATTTCTCTGGCTCAAGGCTAGTCTGCATCTCTCAGCATACATCAACTAAGGCAGAGTTATTAACGGCCTGGCCTGTAGGAAGGAACAGGGTATTTATGCTATGACTGAGTGAGTAATGATTGCGCAGTGGCCCGGATGCAGAGGGCCTCCCAGAGGTGTCAGCGGTGATTTTAGGGCACACAGTCTGAGTCTGGCTCATGTGTGTTCTCACCTCGCTCTGACACACCAAACGCATGTTCCCCTTTCCCCTTCAGGCAGCCATTAGCCTCTCAGACATGCTAATGGTGTCATTCGAGACAATCACACATTAGCTGGAACAACGCAAACCTCAACTACCAAAGGAATAATCAAACTCGTCACACCTCGCATCTACCCACACCAAGGAATGTCTGAGGGTAAAAATTTTAGTGGTTCATTTTTAAAAGCTGGGTGGTGTTGTAGGCTACTCCTAAATGTTGCTCCTATATAGAGCTGTGTCACTCATGATTTAGATCAATGACCTGTCTGAGGACATGGGAGAAACTGCCAGGTGTTAAGCACACAGGGAGCAGGTCAGCTGCAAATGGAAAGTCACATTCCTTCAGAAAAAAAACCATCAACCTGTACATAAGCTATACTGTATAGACAAAAGTATCAGGACACATGCTTATTCATCATTCCTTCCAAAATTAAGTGTATTTATTTAACTGTGGAATAACTATCTACTGTCCAGGAAAGGCGTACTACAAGACTGTGGAGCATTGCTGTGAGAATTGGATTTGCATTCAGCAAATCAATGATCACCACCCCACCTCTTCCCCAACTCCAAACTCATGCCAAAGGTATTGGATGGAGCACAATCATTCCAGAGAACAGTTCCACTGCTCCACAGCTCAATTCTGGGGGTTTTATACCCCTCTAGCCCATACCTGGCAGACATGGTGATAACAGGTTCACATTTATCTGTTCCAGATAGTCCTATTGTACTGGCAGTACTTCTATTCGAGGACTACCAAGCTGCATGAGTGCATATGCACATCTGTGTCAGCAATAGGTGCAACTGCCCGACCTTGTGACTTTCTTCTTCTCTGCCTGTTCCTGACGACACGCAGCAGGAGCGGTAAGTTTGGGTGTTCTCTCCTCATATTTTACACTGACAGCCACAGAACCACTGTACTATGGAGCGGCCAAGGTGACGAAAGATCTCTTCATCCATGTCTACCATATGGTGTGTACATTAGTCTATACAATGTGTGTGTGCGCGCATGTGTGACACTAACGCTAACAGCTCTGAAGGTTATATACACTTTAAATACATGTTTTCACATTCATATACGCTTTCTTGGGATATTTAGCCTGTGCATGTAATACAAGCTGAATGTACGTTCATTTATGGCAGAGACCCCACAGTAGCCAGTATTCTGCAACAAGTTTGTTTGTGGTCAATTATCCCTCTCTAATTCTAGAGATTAAAGAGAGGGTCCATCTTCAAGTACAGTATTGCGCTTTTTACATTTGGCATTGCCACAAAGCAACTTTACAGAAACCTAGTAATATGACAATGAGTCCGAAAAACATAAAAAAACAATAACAAAAAAACCTTCAGAGCTGAAGGAAGAAACTACGGAAGGAATCAAGACACTTACAAGTTAAACATTATTAATCCATTTGGTGGTAGTTCAGTGACTCAGGTGTGCTAAGAGAGTCATAATATAATATAATCATAGTAGTGATGGTAAGAATAATGAAAGTAATGATGATGGTTAATGGTGTTCATAATAATAGTAACAAGGAGTAAACATCGATGTAAACCTTAGCCTAGTCAGTAGTGGAAAATTGGCAATTTTTTTTTGTTCACATTTTTGGTTACACCATTTTCCATTGGCTGCAATACAACCCAATGATCTAACAGTGCCTCCGTCATGTTTGACAGATGACTGGATACTTAGATCATAAACCTTTACGTTTATTTTGCTTTCACTTGCTCAAAGCATCTTGTTCCAGAACTGTTAAAAATCCTTGAGGAACCTTTACTGATTCTTTCATTTGAAACTATGGTGGAACCTTAAAGGAACCTTTTTCTTCTGAAATCTATTTTATGAAGGTTCCTAAAAGCACCTAAAGAGGTTCCTTCACAGTTTAAGAACCTAAAGTTCCTCAAGAAATGTACACTTTTAACAGCGTAGCACAGTCTAATCTGGCCCTTCAGTGTTATCAGTGGTTTACATCTTGAAGGCAACTCTCTATATTTAAATTCATGAAGATGTATCTTGATTGTAGTCTTTGACAATGATGAGCCTGTAAAAAAACTATATTGGTCAGGAAGCAAATAAGCCTCTCAGGAATTTTTACGGTTAACCAGAGACCATTATGAGATCTTTAGCTATCTAACAACACCTTGGTCTGGGCTGCTCTGTAAACGCTTACAAACAAATAAACATGCTCTAAAAAAACATAAAAGAAATGAAGATTCGTGCAAAAAGAAATAGGTCATAAGACTGTAAACAACCTAAATAATACAATTGGATTGAAGACATTTTCGTAATGCCACCCCCACCCCCCCCTCAAAAATGTGTCCAAAGTACAGAAGTGGGTAAAGAAATTGCGGCAGAGCATAAACAATGTAACTACTTTTCATGAAAGCTATTTAAAACCGCAGAGAGACAGTCAGGGTCTGACTTTCCGGACAGCCTGGAGTGGACTTCAGCATTCCGGTTTAGACAGCAAGCCAATTTCAACACTTCCCCACGCCACCTTCCACGCCTGTCCACCTCTGCAGGGGTTCCTCAGAGAGAGGGGGCGAGGGAGGGAGCAAAAGAGTATCTGAACGGCACCACTGATGCAGCCGCTACAATCCATCTGTGCCCCAGCAAGGCTCAAACACACAGAACCCACTGTTAGCAAGTCAGTCGGTGCAGCTCCACGCACCCTATTAAAACAGACATCACGCTGAACAGCAGAAACACGGGCCTCTGGCCTGCCACTCCTTCACCCCGTCTCACTCTCTGAGCCCGTTAGACCAGGCTACCAGCAGGGCCCTGCTTTAGTGAGGTATTGAGCAGGAAATCGTGTTTAGTGTACCTACCCCTGCTCTTGAAAGGGGTGATACGGTGGGGATTGTGTGTTTTCTCTGCATTAAAATACACTCAGCTTGAAGCAAAGTGCGAATGACCTAAAATAAAAACAGAGAGGGTAGAATGAAAGAGAACCGACTTGGAGAGGGGGAGGGGGGTGCAAAGAAAGCATGAGCGACAAGACCGAAAAAGCGGCGGCCGAGCGAGGGAGAGCAGAGGTATTTCAGGGAAGGAGGGGGCTGCGCTGTGAAGGTACTGTGGGGAAAGGGAGCGGGAGTTGGAGACGGAGCGTTTGATTAAATCTGTGGTTGACGTTTCGGACAGGTGAGATTGATGAGGTTCCTCTACGCTTCACACTGTGCAGAGAGTGAAGGCAGAGGAACAGAAACGCGCAGTGTGGAGAGCCAGGTCTGGGGGCCCTCTCACACCGTGGGGTCCCCGGCCTGATTAATGGTGCTGGAGTCCCTTCAAAAACAGCGCTCCCAGCACAACAGGACGGCCAGCCCTCCAAAAATAACCAGGCCGGGGCAGGCACACCAGTACGCACCGCTGCTCCACAAGCCCACAGGGCCAAAGCCCTAAAGTAAGGCTTGATCTGCTTAGCACTACTGACTACTGACTCACTATACCATCCTCCTAGCACTGGACACATTACAATAATGGTCACTTTACAATACATTTGCAAATTTAAATATTGTACCACCATCCAAATACTTATGGACCTGACTGGAAAAGTATCTGTATATACATATTCTGCTCTCATAACTAAAGTAACTGTCTCTACTGTCCAGGGAATGCATTCTACTAAATTTCTGAACACTGTTGTGAGGATTTGATTGCATTTGATTGTGCAACAAGAGCATTGAATGGTCACCACTCCACCTTATCATCAACTCCCCAGCTGATCCCAAAAAGTATCAGATGAAACACCCTTATTGCAGAGAACACAGTTCCACTGCTCACAGCTCAATTTTGGGGGAGCTTTATACCCCTCTAGCCCACCCCTGGCATTAGGCCTCGTGCCAATAGGTTCATGGTTCAGAGAGTCCTACACTATTGGCATTACTTCCCTACAGAGAATCGACATGCTATGTGCTTCCACATCTGTGTCAGCAATGAGTGCAACCTAAAGTTTATGCAACACTGCACTTAATCAAATCCAATTAACTAACTAATTAGTCTCACTTATTAATGATGCATGCTGTTAACCAGTGTTCTTTATTATTTTTTTTGCTACTGGATTCACTTTTACACCGCTGCCATAAATACAAAGCATGCTTCGAGCTCCATCTTATGGACAGCTACAACCTTGAGAGATACAGAACATCGGCATGAAAGAATCTGACAATGTGGACTGACAATGTAGAGTTATTTACATGGATATTACTTAGGTTAAGTAGCATTAGTCAGTTCTGTCGAGAGGTCTTATGCAGCTCCACCAAAGTCACACAGTGCAGTAGCAGTGTTCCTGTGGTGGCAATGACACCATTCTCTCTATTATTATTAAGTCAGTGTACCATCAACATTATTGTAAAGCTGCTATCTGAAAGCAGAAATGCTACATAAATGTTCCTTTAAATACCAATGATAACCATGATATACTCAGAAAAGCAAACTGTGACCTACAGGCCCGCCTTCAACTACTGTACTACTGTCAGACATTTTCACACAGAAGACCTGTAAACATTATACATAATGTAATCACTTAATATTTCCAGCCATGTCAGTCGGCTTTTCTTTTGAACTCTGACGGGAAAAGGCTGAGGCGCTAGCCTACTAATAACACATTAACCACATAAAACTCACAACGAAGCAGAAATAACCTGCACACACCTCATAAATTTATCAATATATAATTATGGTAACACTCAGGCCCAGCTCAGGCCAAAATTCACTCTCTTTCTCACTCCTTCTCCCTCTTCCCCACAGCTCAGCCCCTTACTCCCTCTAATTTTCTCCAGCACAAGCAGTAACTGTTGACTTAAGTCCAGCCCAAAAGTGCGATACCAGATAGCCCACTTCAATTTAATTAAAAACGTCAGATTTTCTGAAAGCAAAAAGCCTACATGGAGGATGACGCAAGACCTGACCAAGACTCCACAGGAGCTCAGAGCCAAAGAACTGTGACCAAATGATCAAAAAATAATGAGCCCTCTGAAAAGTCCTGGGATGTTTTGAAGGCAACGGCTTCATTCGTTCTTTGGTGTGATGAACACTGAGCGAGAGCGACTCGAAGTGCTTAACTGACATCTAAAAACAAATCGTGTAATGAATTAATATAATAAGACCTGGCGCATGTACACCTCCCTTCCTCTTGTTACCTCTCCTGTGTGGTGCTGGGAGTTGGGTTAATGGCTTTAGCCGACACGAGAGCGAGCACATTTGGAGCTCATGGAGAATTAAGAGCTGCTTCCTCTTTGTGAAGGCACAGAGCGGGGATGACTGATATCAGCCATTAAGACCACAGGCGATTAAGGGCCGGATAGGGAACATCGTGTTTTATCACACAGCCTGAGCCCTCGGAGGCCCACTGCCATACAATACAACACACGCGCTTGAGACCACGGTTAGTCAAGTGTTCCAACAAATTAAATGACTTTTAATTTTTCAATTTTCATATTTCCCAGTTTTTCAGTCTTTATATCAGTAAATACTACAAAAAAGGATGAAAAGTATGTAAACCTTTTGGAATTACCTGGATTTCTGCACCAGGTACTTGCCAAATAAATCTAACATACATTATATGGATGAAAGTATTGGGACACCTACAGGAGCTTTTATAACATCCCATTCTAAATCCATAGGCATTAATGAGGTCCTCCCTTTGCAGCTCTAAAGTTATTGAGTCAGCACAGCCTCGGTCACTTTATGCACTACGCGCCTGAGCACTCGGAGACCCCGCTCTGTAACTTTAGGTGGTCTGACACTTCGTGACTGTGTTGCTGTGGCTTTTAAATGCTTCCACTTTCTAATATTACCACTCACAGCAGATGGCGGAATATCTGTGAGAGAAGACATTTTACCAACTGACTTTTGCCAACTTGCTGCAGCGGTGGCTCCTGTTAAAGCACCATGCTGGAATTCAGTGAGCTCTATAGAACCACCCATTCTTTCACTAATGTGTGTAAAGGCACACTGCATGGCTAGGTGCTTGATTTTATACATCTGTGGCCATGGGACTGAATAAAACACCTGAATTCAATAATGAAGAGGTGGGTTCCAAAACTTTTGTCCATGTAGTGTATTTAAATTCTACTTAAGCTAAGTCTAGGCCATCACTCTTAACTGTTAAATTTGAAGCGTTGTCTTGACATAATTAAAACAAAACAAAAGAAAAAATCAAACATTCATACATTTTTTAGCTAAGACGGTAAAAAGAGCCCAGATTGAATAATCAACTGTACTTAAGCTGCTCGGTTACACTGTAAAACTGTGGATTTAATTTTCTACACCGTTATTGACCTTAAAACCAGGAGTAAGTCATGACAGAGTGAGAGAAGAGAATCTGTGTCCGTGTTGTAAATGCTGCACGCTCGCTGAAGCCAAAACAAAGCCGGTGTGTTAATTCCACATTCCTCTCACAAATAAGGTTTATTTACATCAGAGATTTGATTATGCAAAATTTCCAGTTTCGCACGCTCGCATACAAGGAGCACATTGCTCACCTCAACTTAAGCACAGCGTGGCTAAAATGCCTTTTCATAACTCGCCCTGCCAAAACTACCCTCAATGTTTTGACGCACATCACACCTCCAGGCATTGTGAATGTTCACGTTTGTGTTCAGCCGCTCACATTTGGAGAAAATTAAAACAAATGAAAACCAACACCTCATTCCTAATGTTGTTGCTGGTAATGAAGGGGTGCCGAGATGGTTTTGAGGTTTTACTATTACTTGCCACTAGATCCGCGTAGCCTTCGCCCCTGCCGTCACGGCACACACCTCTCCACCATCCCTGGTGACACGCTGCCTATAGCTAACAAAACACAGACGGGCTGGCGGTCAGTGCACATTCCATCTCGCCAAGCATGAGGCAGCCATCAGCTAAACTCAGCTCGTCAATCACACACACACACACAGGGACAGGACAGAGCTGCAGAGGTGGACTTTAAAATGCTCCATATCCACATGTGGGTCAGCAATTAGGGTCACTGTTGTACTTAGTCACAGTTGCGATTGTTACAGGTATCTGGGGGGCTGTAGGGCTAATTAACAGTTTATTAACATACCCAGGGCGCCCTGCGCATGGGCGAGTGGGACCATTTTAGAGAGAGTGAAATTAGGAGCAATGTTACTGGATTCTGCTGACAACACATTTTTAAGCAAGCTATCCACACAACACACAACTGTTAATAATGAGATTTAGATCAGAACAGGGTAGAAGGCAGAGATCACTGAGGTAGAGCAGGCTAGGCTGATTCACTGCACACATTCACAAATATGCCCTTAACTTTTAATGTTAGTTTTTTGACCTTAATTAAATTAAATTACCTCACGTGTGAAGGGCAGCTCCGAATAGAATCAAATAGAAATGGTGATACATTTATTTGGACAGTGATTACATACTTTTATACTCTATATTAGGGATGGGAGTCTTTAGGCAGCATACAATTGGATCTGATTAGAATTCAGAGGGCTGCGATACGACAATAAAACAATTATCATCTTTTTCTCTCTGTGTTACTCTACTTGGTACCTTTAAAGCAAACTACTTTTAATGATTCATAATGAATTTACTTACAATATCTGTTAATAACACAAGTGGAACCAATGTGGCAAGTCAACTGGAAGGTTTTGGAAGGGGCTGTGGTGGGAAAAAAACGTAGCAACATCGCTTACCCCACCTAAAAGCCTTGACACAGTGGTGCTCAATGGTCCTCTGCTAGGCAGCAATTACAACCAGGCACTTTTAGTTGCTTCCAACTTAAGCGAGCAAGTGATGCTTCCAGCCAACTTGGAAAGGGTGAAGCAAATTACGAACTCGCACAGAGTGGTCTAGCTGACTAAGGAGTTGCCACTATGACCTACCACTATGCCAAAGGATTGCTGGTTTTAAATCTCGGGTCATACTCTCTCTCTACCTCTCTCTACCTCTCTCTACCTCTCTCTACCTCTCTCTACCTCTCTCTACCTCAGAGTGATGCTGGCTGGCATGGGCATCTACTAGCCGATGCCTCACAGCCATTGGTTGCTCTGAGGGTTCGGAAAGAGTGTCAGTCAGCATTACATGGCGTGTTCCGCACACCCTGTTCCAGCTGTTGCCTTCTGTCAACATTAGACTATTGAATTTTACATTAAGAAAATGTATGTTTGACATTTGTATATGCATTCAGAATCCTCAGCATCTATAGATGTATTTAATTTACTGTATCTTTTGTATTATTGTATTTGTTTAATAACAGATAAGACAACAAGACAACTGTTTTCACCATTTGTGTTGGACACTAATTTGGCCTCCCCCTTTTAACCCATCTGTGCAGTGAATACACACATACACACTAGTGATCAGGTAGGTCCAAGGACACAGCATGGTATTGAACCCACAACTCTGTCATCAATAGCTCAGTGCTCTAACCGCTGAGCCACCACTGCCCCAGTGGAGAATGCTTTAGGAAAACAAAACATGATGATCACTGTGTCATCCCTAATAATGTCCATAAGCTATTATATATCTAGGTGCACAGTGTGGTCAACGGCCAACAATTAGTGGCAGCTATGGTGGCAGGAATGAATAAGGTTACACTTTCAATCAGGTACTAGAGATTTATCAACAAGGTGTGCATTGACAAATAAACAATCACATCAGGCAACTGCAGGCTACTACAGATGCCAAAAGCACAGAGTACAAGGAAAGAGACTTGAGGTGGATTAGTGTTGGTTAAATGATGAGAGTCAAATTCCTTAAGAAACTTTAACATTTTAAGCCAGAAATCACACAATCCCAACAACGGAAGTCTATCTACATGAGTGCTTCTCTTCTCTAAACTGGAGAGCTGATTTCATTATCTTCATCAACAGTCCATAACAACTGCTGCCACAAAACCCAGTCTAGTTTCAAGCGGACTGCACGTTCATGGACAAACACACAAGAGATTTTCAGTGTAAAAGTTGTTATAGGCTAATGCCAGATTTTCCAAGACATGGTACTGTCCATGGTACAGCGCACTGCTTACAAATACACAGACACTGAGAAGAAATAGTAAGACTGTCTGTTGTTTGACAAAACCAAAGTTCCAAAGTTTACTGTCCTCATGTGATGAAAGAAGTATTCTTTACAGATTAACACACACATAGACATAGTGCCTGTGACCGCAGCTCAGGGCAGACCCGCATAGAGCAGAGCTACCCAAAGCATAACCCACAGGGACGCTTGATTTGGCCCACCAGAAAGTTTCCTTAACCCCACCCTCCTCACGAAATGGGAGAACAAACAGATCATTGCTGTTAAAAAAAAAAAAAGCTAGACTTTACAGAAGAAGCAGGAAAAAAATTACTTATTTTATTATAAGCTAATGTAGAGATCTCATTCCAAGTAAAAAGTTCTGGTATGGTCCATTCATCATAAAATCTTCATACAAAAATAAAGATACATGTTTGTTTTGGACAGCAACAAAACAATTTCCAAAACACTTTTTTTTTTACATAAAACGTAAGGGGTTAAAGTTAGAGCAATTTATTCCAAGTAATTGGAATCACAATGTAAAGGACATCTGGAACCGTGAAGAAAAGCTAGCTGCCAACACAACCTGCACCCTTCACAGGACGAGTGATGAGTAAGTAGCTACACTGTACTGCTAAAGCTCCTCTGTTCTGCCTTCACATCCTCCTCAGTTTCCCTGTTTTTCTGTCGCCATATGAGAGCAAGTATATTATACAGTACTGCAGCAAAACGCAGAGCAGAGTATGAGCATTATGTGAGCACTGTTTCCACTGTAAGAGGCATCCGTAGCATATACATAGCTATATTTTTCCAGTGTTGATGGGAGTAAACCATTAAAAGAGGTTTCTAACTCAGCTGCTGTTGCTAAATGACTAAAATGCAACCAGAATAAAATGCGATTAACAGCGTTTTTATTGAAGATCCAACTCGAAATATCTGATTTCATCGAAAATGATTTCAAATAATAACAACAAAAATCCGACACGACTTGAAGAAGCATTAGTCCTCAGTGAAGGTGAAGCTCCAGAGTCTGCGGCTCTCTTTAAACATCTTAAACTCGAATGACAACCAAACAACAAACCCTGTCAGAGGAACATTAACCTGTACCTTCGTTTCGGGCGGTTTCTCGGTGCAGAAGAGTCTTTTATGCGGAGAGCTTTTCTGAATGAAGCGGTAAAGACACCTCACGTTACTCCGCACGGAGAGCGCCATGTTGAAATCACGCGCAATAACATCTACGGTGGCCCATGAGGTCCAGACCGTTTCCACCACAAAACAAAAGATTCAAAACGTCTGAAACCAGCTTATGTTCAAAATCAAACACACACACAATGTTGTTATATATGATATTTTTAAATTTATTTTACAAATAAAAAATATTTATTTACATTTTTATATGTAAAATAAATAAATATATATTTATATAAAATACATATCTGCTTTTCAGTGAACAGGTCTACCACACCTCGGCCTGCTGTGAAGACTACTATTCCTGCATTTCTAACATTCAAACACTTTAATGTACAAAAAAAAACAATGACAAAACAAACACATAATTCCGATTAAATCACATGAATTTGGCTGGGATTGACTGAAAGGTGTTGGGCTTGGACTTAGCCCTCCTCAGCTGCTTCACGGTCCATCAGCCAACTGTTCGCTCAGGCCTATTGGATTATCCACTGGCCTGGATTGTCTTACACATGTTTTAAGGGCTGCAGAGTTCAGGCCCTGCTTTACCCCCGTCACCCACATCTGCTGGTAATTTCTCCCACCTTTTGCATCTGGTTGTATTTGCACAAATATCATTCCATATCTCCTGCGGCAGTCCGCACTGTATTTCATGAAACTTTGAGTGAGAATTCTTTAACATCTGTGTGTAAATATACTAGTGGACCTGCTTGTGTGCGTGTGTGCATGTGTGAGAGCGTGTGTGTGCTGTATAGACCCTTTCACCCCCTCTCACCCGGTCCTACAGCCTCTGGGCTCTGTTTCCTGGCCACCCAGTAGAGATTCCTCACTTTGCACCTCCATCACAAGATTCTTTTTTTTTTTTTTATCAAAGTGAGTCTGCTATTTTTCTTTCCTTCATCTGTCCTTTCCTTTTCCCTGTCCAGGAAAGGTGGTTTTATTCCAGCCTCTCCTCATATTCCCCATGCCTCTGTCCTTAACCTGCTATTACAGTCCATGGTGCCTGGAAGAGGCTGTTTCTGGGCAGTGGTAAAAGCTGAAATGATTGTGTGTGTGTGTGTGTGTGTGTGTGTGTGTGTGAGGAGGTGGGGGTTGCAGGGTGGGAAATTCATAGGGAAAACCTATGTGTGTCATCTGGCTATGATAGATTTAAGGGAAAATATGTGGCTAATCTTTGTGTGTGTGTGTGTGTGTGTAAGTTCTAAGTTCTGGAATGTTTAGTCCATGTTTGTGTGAGTGTATGTATGTATGTATATATGTGTGTGTGTGTGTGTGTGTGTGTGTGTGTGTGTGTATGGTCCACATAATTTGGGTCCTTCCACAAACCATCTTTAAATTGTTGAATGAATACACATGCATTCTTATGATTATAATGTCAATAAATAAGAAAGATTAGATGTGAATATTGTGTAGTTGTTCTTTAAAGGGTACATATTTATATTTCTCTTGGATTAATTTTTTTTCCCGTTAGGTCCACTTGTAGCCATTTGTGTGGTTCATGATTCATTTTTTCATGCCCATTTTCAAACTTTGCTTTATCAATTCTAATTAAACAGGCTGTTTTTTCACTGCACCTTTAAGACGTATATATATATTTGCTGTCCCAAACAAAAACACATATCTCTAAAATGGTAACTTAACAGGATTAATGAATTCCATTCATTATGAAATTTGTGCTGTGTTTGACTTTTTGTCATACTGTAAATCTGGCAGTTCTTTATACTGTATCAGAGTTCCATGATGAATGGACCAATAGAAATGCTCCAAAATGACACGGAATACAATTATTTTACATTGACTTCCAGTGAAACTTTTCTCCTGTAATGTTGCCATTTTGGAGATACATGTTTTTTTCTGACAGTGACGATATACTGTGTTTAAATAAGAAACTGTACTTTAACTTTAAACACATGTTCACCTGTGTGGCGAATCAGTAGTCAGCTATTGAAAACATCTCTGCACCCACTCCAACTGCATGCAGAAAAGTGAAACTCTGTCCGTCTACCAAGCGAACGTCTTTCATCGCCCTCCATGGTAACTAATTGTTCATCTCCTCATCACAGATCTATCTGCACGGCCACCCTTGTGGTTCTCTCAGCTCTTCTGAAAGCACCCACAAGGTCTCCCTCTTATCCCTCGCCGGAGTGTATTGAGATCAGGGCCTATTGACCGCTCCTCCTGTGCTGAGGAGAGAATGGGCTGGCTGGTGGTGACCGACAGTCCACCTGTGATAATAGAGGCAGGCAGGGGGCCCGGGGAGCGCTGGGGCCGGGACTGGGCCTCAGCCTGCATCAACGACTCCCTGATCCGCCCCTATCCTGACACTGACAGACAGGCCGTCCCCTCTGACACCACGGCCCGCCAAGCCCACGGGGCGCCTGCCACCCAAGTGGATGGATGGATGAATGGATGGGAAGACGGATGGATCGACCGCTTAGATGGATGGATAGTTCCATCTAATTGAAAATTTTGAGGAGTGAGAGCCTAAAGAAATTTCCACAGATTGAATTTTTTTTTGCTCTTATTTCAGTGTGAAATTCTGTTAAGGAAAATAAACACTTGAAGAAAAGTATTTTGTGTAAAGCAATGTTTGCTTCTCGGAGGACAGTCTGGTTTTCATTAAGGCCGTGCCATGTCTGCTAGCCTGAAGCCCAGAGCCAGAAACCTAATGAGCACACAGGCTCTGGCCTATGGGTGGCCTATAATGGAGTTAGCTCTGTCTATGATGCTGCACTCATTGTGGCACACAATGGAACTAACATATCTGTCCAAAAATGTGTACTTATGTAGAAACTGTTGCAGAGTTTTATAGAAAACTAGCAAAATCCTATTTACCCTAATGAAAAGCGCAGCACACTTGGCTCATAGCTGAGTTTACAGTTTAAAATGCTGCACTGTCAAACTGGATTGTACTGCTGACGCTAATTAAAACTTCTCTCTTCTCTTTTCTCACTTGTTTGTCACTCATATTTACTCAACAATTTGCTAAATACCAAAATGATGACATGACAAAATGTCAGTTCCCCACATTACCATGCACAAAAGCAGTCTTTGCTGTAAAGTTTTTTCTTAATATAAAGATGTCCACCACATTGAATCAGGAAGTGTGGCTGTTTTCACCCACTAGCTGAGTCTCCACCATCACACAATGCTATCAAGATGGAAGGCGTGAAGACTAGAAAGTGCTGCCTCAATGTCACATGATGCCAGCCTACTGCATCTGTTCCAAATGCTGATAACACATCATCGGACACCTCAACAGGCTTGGAGGAGAACACTGAGAGATGGGAGAAGCCAGACAGAAACATGTGGAAAAACATGAAGTGTGAATCACATTTCATTAAAAATCACTAATAAAAAAGGACACGTTTTTCTGGACAGGCTGAGAAATACAGAACCCTCACAGAAAGTGAAAGAAGCATGTGGACTGTCGTTGTACAGCAATGTAATCAGATTCTATACTAAGATGACTCAGAGTACATGGAGTCAAGCAGTTCTGGTGAGCATCTTTCCTGCTTACTTCTCCAAAGTTACAACGACAGCAGCGCCATTCTCACTATTACGTCAGTTATGTTACTTCGGTGGAGCGTCACAATGATTTTGAAACTCTTGTATTTCAAGGTAAAAAGGTACAAAAGGTACACAGTGTTGCTTTAAGATTAAATGTAATCTAACTCAAATAATCTGACTAATATTGGCCTGGATCACATGTTCCAATCTCTCAGAGTTTGGGCCAACAGAAATCATGCACAATAATTTCTCATTACAAGAAAGAGACGTATCCTAGCATTCTGAGAAGCCTGCCCAACTTTACAACAGTTATTATGAAAAAATTTTGTTGGCGGAGCCTGGACACTCCAATTGCTCAGTGAGATCAAACCTCTTCCCTCAGCCGTGGGCCACTGTAGTCCTCCTGTCTGACAGCAGCCCATGTGTGAGTGTGAGCCTGTGTATGTTTTGAACAGGCAGGGAAGCATACAGCCGCGTGTGTGTATGGTGAGCTGGGGGGTGGGCAGGGGGGCTGTGAGGGGGGTCCCTCAGGAGGGATGTGTTTCAGCACCTTGTCTCCTTTTCTGGTATAGCGCTGACAGAACAGGAGGGAAGAAGTACAGGAGGGAGGAGTGTGTATTCTGTTCTCTCACTCTCCTCCCCTGTCTTCACTCTCCCGCCATCATAAAGTTGGTAATGAGGAGGGGTTAAAGGTGGTGGTTGGGGGCTATGACCAGGGAGCAGTCAAGCCACTTATCATTTAGCATAATTCCCAGACTAGGCCTGTAGGGACTCAGACACACTCTCTCTGTCCAATTCACACACACTGGACACACTTCTTAGCAAGACTAAGAAGATAATGTCACTCTACATACTGTATCGGTACTCTAGCAAGCTGCAGGTGTGAAGACGGTTTACTCATTTAATGAATGTTAATGTAATTCAATTTTACTGTTTACATTTATTATTTTAGAGCATTTCTATTGGTTCATTTATCCTGGAATGCTCTTTACACAAATCGAAGAGCAACTGCGTTCAAATGATGACAAATAAAATATATACATATTTCTTAAGTCTTTGCTGCATGCCATTGCTGAGAGTAATGGAAGCGAACCAGTTCTTTGAAATTCTGTGGTTTGTCATAGAACTGATACTGAGAAAATGAGTCCTCTCCTAATTTGACCACAGAGCAACCAGCTCTAGACAGGCTGACATGATTCATTTGCTTCATTTCATTTGAGGGGAAGAAACGGTTATTATCTCTCTGCATTGGGTGCCAGCATCCTTCAATAACTCTGCAGAATGGAGCCAAACTTCATTTTAACATGATTATCCCTTTCATTTTTCTCCATTTCTGTATAGTTTTCCCCTGCCACCTTCGTTTTCGCCTGATGAACTCAAAGCAAAACAGAAATAAATAGAGGTGGAAATTTGCAAACCACTTCCACAGTTATTTAAACCTTATTGTCATTAGTTCTATATTGCTAAAAGTTTAAGCTACAAATCTTGGAAGAATTTGGAAGAATTGAGAGAATTTCAATGCCTAGTGTTTGTATCTAGAACCCCCCCCCCCGCCCTTTAGTTCCCCAATTTACGAATGAAACACACACACTGAGGTCATCAGTTCCTGAATGGTGGGGGGGGGGTGACACTAGGGTCCCAGTTGGACCGTAGAGAACAGGCTTACTTTGGCCAAATGTGTGGCTGTATGATGATTAAATCATTTATTGGTTCAGGCTATCGTTACCCAGCATCAGCACATGTTAGGCACCGCTAATGACTGCTCCATCATCCAGTCTGTGCACCAACAAGATGACTGATAGACTGCCAGAACACAGTAAGAACTCTACGTTCAAGTGTCAGTAACCTAGTGTGTATGAACGCTGAGTGTAGCGGTTGGGGCGGGTGGTTTTGGGGGTGGCAGAAAGACAGAAAAGACAGCTTTTATTGTAGGTTGTTCAAAAACGAGCCATTATGTACTGTATGTATATAATATTACACTGTATACAAAGGCAAAAAGAATTGCTCAGGACCAGGTTTCCCAAAAGCATCTTAGCACAAAGTTGATTCTTAATTGCAAAAGCATCACACTGATCACTCTCTCTATCTCTGCCAGTTAAGATCTTAAATCTAAGCCGCTTTTGGGAAACTGGGCCTAGACGCCCAGCCATCATTGACAGCTGTTTAGATGTGTTTGATTGAACATAGCCCTCCTTTTTGGTGGATAAAAAAACTCAAATAATAAATCAAGATGTCAACACGCCAATCCCTGGGGTTTAGGGGTGAGGAGGTTCAGGTGATCATGAACAACACAAACACCAGATTTAAACACCTCTGTTGTAGGAAAATGTATGGAGAACAAATGTCCAACCACTGTAGGAGGTCTGTGGGCAGCAGCGAAGAATGTTTGGGAGGCAGTTCGCTTAGGTCACTTTGAGAAAACTGTATAGAAATAGGAGAAAGCAGCATGAGGCAGACATCAAGGACAAAGAAGGACTAACAAACTACTATAAGGTACTTTTAATACTCTCTTTTCTGATTTGTCTCTTTTCTGACCAGTTGTTATTTGTATCAGCACAGAAAGTCAATCTGATATCAGAAGGACATTGGACTCTAACATTGGATGACTCTACCGTTGAATTTTGGTTGAAATTGAAAGTCTGTCATTAGCAGTTGGAGTGGCCATTTTATCTCCCCTCATCACTCTTGAGCACTGTTGGTCGGCACAGGCATCTATTATCTGGTGTAGTAGAGGTGGGGAACTGGCACTTTCCTTCTAGCATGTCAGCTGTCCAGCAATGCTACACTGGCGACTGTTCAAAAAGAGATGTGTCTGGCTGTGCATGTGTCGGTCCTTCCCCTACTAGTGTTGGAAGAGCTACAGGTGTATTAATTGGAAATACCAAATTGGGAGGAAAAAAAAGGAATAATTCGACAAACAAATGATAAAATAATAATAAAAAGTCAAACATTACATTTTATTGGGTTTTGGTCACCATAACTCTAAATATTGGTGTTTTACATCAATATGACGTTGGCATGTGAAGTTTGGAAGATGTAGGATTTTATGTACTTCACATCATCAACAAAATATCAGCGGCAGCTCTTGTCAGTATTCTGACTAAATTGACATTGGCATTAGACGTTGTCCGTGCATTGAATTTTGGTCACCCAGTGTCATGACCTACATTCAACCAGATGTCTATCAATGCCGGTGCACAACTTGGTCATTATAAATATGCAAGAGCTGTAGTTTTTGACTGCAGGTGTAAGGTAAAATTAATTAGACCATAGAGTCACTAAAATATCCCATTAGTTGATTTTGTATAAGACTGAATAAAGATGACATAGAAGTAGTTGATCTTATGCAGAGTTAAAGATCGAAAAAAGAAGCCCACAGCAGAGAAACATTGTGGACAGAAGTGATGATACACCAGAGAGCGAGAGCACGAGAGACAGAGAGCTGGTAGCCCTGAAGCAGGACAGTGATGATAACCAGATAAAGCTGCTGGGCTTGAGGCCTGATTTCACCACTGCGCATCATTACAAACTCACCCTTCTCCCAAATTTACTCTCCTCTTTTCCCCTTCTTCCTTTCACTATCACACACACTGCAAGTGCTGTGCGCTAATGTATGGCGTATGTATGGAAAATTGTGTGTGTGTGTGTGTGTGTGTGTGTGTGTGTCTGTGTGTGTATGTGCCCCCTTTAGGCCCTGCTGCTGTCAGCACACTGCTCTTCAGCATCTCTAAAGGGTATCGCTTTCCACTGAAGTCATAGGCCTGGAACCTCCCCCCTTTCTCTGCACTAAACCCTGTAATTTCAATTTGCATTTCATTTCAGTGTAATCTCTTTACATTTTTCATGGTAAACACAAACCTAGTGTCATTTCACATCCAGAACGGGTATGTTCACAACATATAGAGCAGTCAACAAGCCCAAATGCAGCGGACAATGCGGCGACTCTATTCTACTCTCCACTTAAAGAAATATGTTGACATGTTGAAAATTTAAATTATGACACAGTATAAGATATGGAGTATTACCCTGTAAAAGCCCCTATGACTAACTGTTTCTGACCCGACAAGCAAAGACAGCAATTAGAAGGTAAGCATGCAGTAGGTCTATAGTATAATGATAATGCCTCCTCAAAACAGGCGTTTAATTATCTTATGGCTTACCCTCCCCAAGCCACTGCACTCAGTCATAAGCGCCAATGTGAGGTCCCTGACGACTTAACAAATTACTGTTTTCTACGTCTGCAAAGCAGGCATGGAATCCGTCTTGTGCTCTGTTATATAGTGTCTTCCTTGATTCGGCGAACTCAGAAAAATTAGAAGGTTTGGTGGCAACAACACAGCCAACAACAAGAAGTTCCCTGAACATTTGCATGTAATTAAGGACGTAATTAAAGTGCACAATAGCTGGCTTGGAGACGGGCAGAATCGGCTGGCTGCTTTAATGGCCTGCTGCTTTGCAGCTCTGTTCCTGAATAATGAAGCGGAGAGAAGCCCAGGCATACCCGTCACAGCTGGAATCTCTTCTCATATCCTAAATATGGCTGCCCGGAGATTAACAGGTTTTTAAAACAAACCATAAACGTTTCAGATGGATTACTTCATGATCATTAGTGGTGACGGAGGTGGGAAGACTTGTTGATGTATGCTTAACGAGGGTGGTGTTAACATTACTGTTTAAGCTGATTTTTTTTTGTGTTGATTTTTTGAATTGTTTTTCATCTAACCCTCATATTTCTTTCAGAACAGGAGATATTGAGATGCTGTACGTTTTTGATCAATGTTGTGAACGTAGTTTAGGAAATACAGCAAAATTAGAAAGTGAATAAAGTGAGTGAATCATAATCGTAAGTTAAAGTAACTTAAGTTAAAGTAACTAAAAGGTTTTTATTTTTTTAATTTATTTTTTTGGTTTCAATTAAATTATATTATTGTTTAAATTATCATTTTATTTTATTCATAACAATATTTATTTATTTCAACTAAGTACATTTTTCATGAATTTATCATGAAATGCAATGTAGTATATATAATTTATAAATATATTGTTTTTAGTGTTTACATTTATATATATATATTAAATTGTTTTAGATTATTGTATGAAAAACATTTAAATAATATTTTTCATATATTTAATGTAATTTGTGTTTTAAATAATATATTGTTTTCAATGGATTTTAGTCTTGAAACAAACATAGCTCCAGTTAAATAGAAGCCAATCAGCTGCCTTTTGGTTTAACTTATACAAGAACGGCAGAACCACTGAATATTTAGTTTTCAGGTAGTAGCCTGTTTCTGTTTCTGTTTTCTGTTACATTAGTTCACGTTTCAAACTGAGAAACTAACTAAATAAGTTTTTAGCTACTTACTCTTATCCTTTGCCACATTGAACCTGTGATAGAAGAGGATTACACAATTGACACTAAGTCCTATTTATTTGTTCTGCTGAACCCGGGTCAAAAAAAGAGACTGTGTAGTGTAGTGTAGTGAACCAAGAGAGGGAGAGATTATTTCAGAAAAAACAGCACTGTAGCTGCACTGGAGCCATATCCTAAAAACAATGGATTTCCAAGGCAGTAGTATTTCATTTATACCGTTTTCCATAGTTTTTCTGTTATAACTAGAGCAACAAACCATTTAGCAGCACTACCCACTCAGTCTGTAAAAGAGGATGAACACAAACATTTCTCAGTTTGATTTAATATTCAATGAATGTTTTAAGAAATGATGTCACTCTGACAGCTGACAGATACAGAAGTATCAAATGTGAAAACTTGAAATAGCACAAAAAACACAAATTGCTGGGGCTATATCAAGTTAAAAACATACAGAAACATGTAGGTGTATGAATGTGTTAAGCCTTTGACATTTGGATGGAAGTGAGATAATCGGCACTTATGTGCATCTACACCATCAAAATGTCTTCTTAAACCCTCTCAAAGCGCTTAAAGTCTACAGTCAGTTCTTTTTGCGGCAAGCTACTAACAAGATGTTTCCTCGTGCTGCTAGGACGGGAGGATATAGAGTGTAGACTGAAAACAGAGCACATCTTAGTACATCTTACTGTTAAATAACTCCTCTCTCTCTCAACGTAAAGTGCTCAAAAAGGAAAACAGGTATGTACAACATAACTTAAGGTCAAACAGAACATCCTTGATTGGTGCCAACAAGTTCATGGGTTAGATTCCTGAGCACAGGTCACCCTCTAGTGGACAGTCTCCAGAGTGGCTTTAAGGATGGTCAATTTCATCAGGCTATAGAACAGACAGATAGAAACAATTAGGCCTAATGAAGTAAGCTAACCGTCCGTACCCACAGTAAGAGGACTGGAGTGTAATGAATCAGACCGAAACCACACTGCACGGGTGAATGATGCGGTAGTGCGCTGGCCTAATGGAAATGATAGAAGTGATTAGCCTATAATGTGCACTGAATGAGGATATCAGATATCATAGGCAATGCGTAGGCCCTTTTTCTCCAACATGGGAAGGTGCACGTTTGAGACATCAGCACGCCAATGGAAACGATCATCATTCCTGCATAATCAGAGTCTGTCAGATTAAAAAAAATACTGCTACAACAACAGCGTAAGTGTGCAGCATTGCAAGAGGGGGGGGGCTGTTGCTGTGGGAACTGAATGTAAATAACATGATCTTTCAGTGCCATCTGGAAAAGATTGGGCTTGGGTGTCGTAGCTGCTTTTCGGTCGACATGTGAGGGCCTCCATTATCGTATTTATTTGTGCTGCTAAACCTTCAGTCAACTGATGGTATTATGTAGTGAGGGATTGAGAGCATATCCTAAACAAACAGCACTATTAAAGCTGGATTTGGGATATATCCTGAACAATAATGGATTTACAAGGCAAGAACTTTTTTTTTTTCTCTCCTTCACAACTTCTTCGTTTTCCAGATATTGAAACCAGACTGAGGGGGTGAGCGCGCCTCTATGTGGGGGTGGGACCTGGCCAGCTTCTCTACCAACACTTTAAACAACTAGAATTCAAGAGAATAGGGGACAGAGAAAGGAAGAGAGTAGCCAAGGCTCTGGCTCATTATACTCACAAATACATAGGCAGAGACAGAGAGGAGACAGCTAGAGACACTGGACTGCAGAGACCGTAGAAACAAGAGTTTAGAAGTTTCCTGGGCCAAATCCTTATGCTGACGTCACATTTTGCTCTTGTCTCTCTTAATGAACCACTGGCGACTCCCATCCGGCTGTGGCTCTCCTGTCCTTCAGTGTGACCTGTGACCTTTTGCCCCTTGTCTTTCTTCTCGTAATTGCTAAACAATGTTTGCATCTTTTCTTTCTGTAAGAAACCTACAAAACCCATTGCGCTTTGTGTCAATTCTATGTCAAGCGTACATCTTGATTAAGTGGACGATCCCTCTGCAGGGAATAACAGCTGGAAAGAACCCAGAGCAAAGTTGAGGACTGACAGCGGCCCTGTGAGCGAATCCACAGTGAGCACTCTTTCTCCACTCCAGGTCTGCTTTTCCCATTCAAGCCTCCTCACAACTGTCTGTCCATCACGCCTCCTCCCTCTCCCTCTCTCTCTCTCTCCTCATTGTGCTCCATGTAGTTAACTCATAATGCACTTTTTAAGAAGCCTGCTGCCATTGTGGTTTAGCTGAGCTGGGTAAACATTTACCAAATTACCATGTCTTGACAGTTAACAAGAGAAATATACAGTCCTATCAGAATATTATGACCACCCCTGGTTTGGAATAATTCATCCTGGGACGTTCCAGATGCTACATGAAAGGTTTGCTGTACATATAAATAAGTGATTACACTAGTCAGTTGTAGCAGAGTGTAAAACGAACATCATGTGCAAAGGCTGCGATTTGACCGATGTCCAAAAGGACACAATATTGGGGTACTGGGTAAAAGGTGGTAGCATCTTGGACACTGAGTGCCTCTCACTGGCATAATGCTGGTCCAACGGGCCATTGATGCCAGAGGGGAACAACGACTCTTTCATGTGGAACCCACTTTTTTATGGGTGTATCTCCAAGATAGAACTTTGTAGGAGATACAATACAATGGGCCATACCCCAGAATGGTACAATAGGCCTGTAACGGGCTTGTAATCAAGTTCAAGTTCACCTTTTCTGGATAAATGGTCCCCTTAACCCGAAAAAAAAATGTGAAAATGAAGACAAAAGAGCATTCTAAGGATTGACCATACTGCACAGGCTCTGGCCATGCCCCAAAACTTTACTGTTATGAAGGTGCACCAGTCAACCATAGGCCTGTATGGGAGTTTGGCTACAAAAAAAACGTTTTTGATTTTTGGACTGTAATTCAAAATGCTAAACCTAAAATGTCCCATTCCTCAATATACACTACCCCAGTAGCGAAGTATGTAGGTGGCAGCTTCAAGTGTGGATATGTCTTTAACTGCCATGGACTCCTCATCTTAAAATTTTGAATGGATGGATGGCAAAAAATACAGGGAGATATTGCAAGATAACCTGGGGTTGAATACTTTTTATAAGGTAAAAAAATGAATTTATTGTGTATGAATGTAAATGTGTATATATATATGTGTGTGTGTGTGTGTGTGTGTGTGAGAGAGAGACAGAGAGAGAGAGAGAGAGAGAGAGAGAGAGAGTATGTGTGTGTGTGTGTGTGTGTGTGTGTGTGTGTAAGAGTGTAGGGAGACCACAGGAATCCACTCAGTGCATAGTTTTAAAGCTCAGTGACTAGATCCTGCTGCTGTTGAGGGAGTTTAAACGAGAAAACGTTTGAATGTGGGGCTGGAGGCTGGGGGATGATTCTGGCTTTGAGTGTTATTACAGCACTGTTGTATTTATTTATCCTAAAGTACTTCTGCTCCAGGAGAAGGAATCTCTCCTCTGTTCAGGTTGCCGGATCAAATCCCACAGTCTTACATCACTGACAATCCAAGGCTACGTCTTCTGCTCAGGGATGTGGACCTGAATTAGAACTCCTCTAAATGGTCGCAATGGACTCGATTTCAGCTGAATTTTAACTCCAAGTCTGGAAGTAGGTTTTAGGTAGGGTACACTGTAAAAGGGTTAAGTTTGATCAAATAATCTGCAGTATTGTGTTGCCTCGAAGGACTTTGTTTTTCTTTTAGTAATATGTAATACAGTATTGAGTCGAATGAACATAAGTTATGTAGTATTGCCACTCAAAGTGTTGTGTACCTCTGCTGTTAAATCACAAGTTCACTTAACATTACTTAAATTAAGATTTGTTGAACAAATTGAACAAGTTGAATGTACTTAAGGCACTAAACACTGTGTTTAGTGTATAGCGACACTGTATAAATTCCCTTACACTCTAAGTAAGTTAACTTTAATGAACCTCCTTCATTAACAAGCTAATATTATCTATCTAACACTGACCGTACAATCCTGTGGCACACAGCCAGCACAGTGTCACACTCAGCAACACTGAGGCCAGTCAGTCAACCATTATATAAGCTAAGACATGCATCCCTAAGAGAAGGTAGCCCAAGGGAAATGACCACACATTGATGGTGAGTGTCAGTGACCGGAGGACATGCTTAATATGCAAATAGATTGTGCCAGGAGCCAAAGGGAAAGATGCAAGTTTTACTCAGAGGTTGTGTGGCACAAACGAACTCTACAGGTCCGTGCATATTTATTAAAACAGCACAGCTACCTCAGCTACATGGTAAAAGAGATAACTAAATCCAACATTACTGCAGTTTCTATTTTGGAGTGTGCACTTTTTAAACTTGTATGGGCTGTTAAAACTCAATTATTTTATATATACTTGTTATATAATAAGTCAATTAATTCAACTTAAAGATCCCATTTGAGTGTATAGATGACCACATATGTTACCCTACCTCAAAGTAGTTGAGTAATGCTTGGAAATATCCTGTTTTGTATGTATAACAGACTTCATTTGTTTGAGTTTGTAGTTGCTAATGCACTCTGGATGTCTAATCAGCCTGTGTCTGACAGCCTCACCAAAACAAAAAATCAAGTAGAAAGTTTATTAGTCCCAGTTTGGAAATGACTTTTCTGCAAAAAAATCATATTTTTTTATAACTTGTTAATCTTTGTTGAAAACAAAAGCCCAAACCGGAACAAATAAAGTGACTATTTTTACTTTTCCGTCAGACGCAGGCAAAGGCACAGGCCGAACACAGACATAAGACAAGCCTTTGAAATAGTCCCACACTGTGTTCACTGATCTACTGCCCACTTGAGGAAACACTGATCTTGCTAGTCATGAAAGAACACCATGAGACTGTGTTTATGGACCCTTGGCCCACGCTGAAGGCAACAGTATTCTGTCATAGAAAGCCAGGGCTTTCTGAATGGTGTCGTCTGTACATATTTGAGCCAATAAGGACCAGGTGATGGGCCGGGAAGCAGAGAGAAGCCAGGAGCCCCACTGACACGCTGACATGCTGTCACACAGATCACACAGCAGTGATAAGAGAGTGATCGATGGAGGCTGGACATAAGCACCTGCTCTGGATGAAAGGTCACATTCAATCAGTGGATAACTGCTAAGCATTCACAGACCGCTCAAACTAGTCATAATGATGTCCTCTGAGACAAGTCAGCGTCTCCTTAACAGCTGAGACTGCTTAAGCAGATTGCTGCGTCAAGACAGTTACAGTCTAATGAGGAAGAAGGTATGATATCTATTTGGGATCATGATCTAAATGTGTTTTTCTTCTTGGTAACTATCTCTCTTTTTATGTCTCGCGTACTCTCACTCTCTCATCATTCATCTGGTACTGATTTCTCTGTTTCTCAGCCTCCTCGCACTGGAAGTCTTCCATACCAATGGTAAGAGGAGCGGCGCGAAGCAAAAAGAGGATGGAAAGATGAAGGGGGTGAAGAAAAGGAGAAGAGTAGACAGAATGTAAGAGGAGAAAGGGGAGACACAAAGTGGAGAGGAGAGCCCCACGCTAATTAGGCCTCCACCACAAAGCCAAGAGGAAGTGGGCCTGCCAGCTCCTCTTTCCACCACGATCGCTCACCCTGGCTGGGGCGAAAGTGCCTGGGGCAGCCCCCCTCCCACCCGCCCCGCTGAAGCTCCCAGAGTGTGAGGTGCCAAGTCCAATATCCCCGATTTCTCGTCACTGCTTTTGGAGTCCTGCTTTGTGCTGGGGGACCACAGGGTTCCCACACTGATGTTTCTCCCCACCTCCGTCTAAATGAGCCAAGATTACACTCCTGCCTTGAGTTACGTGCTGACTTGTTAATTTGACTTCCTTTCATAGTCAAGGAGAAGAGGCTAGAGGCAACAACTGTGCTTTTTCTCATATTGCAAAATACTAAGCCTGTGTTCAGCAAACCCTTGGTCAGGGGTAGATGTGTGGTTATATGTTAGGTGCTGAGGTTCTACTTTTATTACCAGTTCCCTTCAATTCTTGACAAAAATATTTATTTTCTATTATGATAGACAAATCAATATACAATAATGTACAACATCTTTTATACAATTTAAAAATATTTTCAGGTAACTACTAGACCTAGACTAAACAATGTACAGTGCCCTCCGAAAATGACTGCTTTTCATTTAGCTCTACACTGACAACATTTGGTTTTGAAATCAAAAGAACATAATATGATAGATTAGACCAGTCTATAACCAGTTTAAATTCAAGTCTTTCATAACTGTTAGGTACAATTCTAAAACTTTATCAGAAAGAAATGCTAATTAAGTTGCCCCTACTTCCTTCCACTACAGTTATTCAAAGAAACTTAGGGAAGGCTACCGTAATTATGAGCCTCATCCAATAAACAAAATGGAGAGATTTAATTCAATCTTCGCTTTTAGCAGAATCATCTTCATATCTGTTTGCAGTCTTTTTATGTTTGTGTTGTTTGCAGTTCAGTGGTCCACCTAATAAAGGCTGGGATCTCTGTGCATGTGCATCACACATCTGGGAGCACAAACGCACCAGACAATTCTGCAGAATAGCGCAGAGCTATTTATAAGTATTCAGCATGTCAGAATGTCAAAAGCAACCTCTAAAAAGCTATGTGTCATAATCAGACCTTCCTCAGGGTCATTCGTTTCTAGTCACTGGTCACCCATGCCAACTTATAAGAGAATCATGTGACTTGCGTTGTGATGCGTCATCGTTTTGTTAACATTTTCCATCTAGTGCTAGCTAAAATGTGTTTTTTTTCCTGTTTTTTTTCTAATGTTTGGGCTTTTTTCATTTGGGTTCTTTGTGAATTTGACACAAAAAGTGGAGGTGGAGGTATGTTTTAGATCATTATCCTGTTGTAGAATCCATCTTCTTTTTAGCTTCAGACGAAGCTAACATTTGCATCCAGACTTTGCTGGTATTTGGTGAAAAACATTTTTTACCTCCACCCATTTAATACTGCCAATTCCACTGTCAGCAATACAACACAAAATCACGAAGGATCCACCCCCTTGCTTTACAGTTGACAAAGTGTTCTTTTCATTACATGGAGTACCTTTGCTGATTGTGGCCAACTGATCTGGCACTTGTTTCCAAAACCTCTCCTAGCTTTTCTAGATGTTCTGTAGCATACTTCAAATGTGGAGTATAGTAATGACATGACAGTTAAGCTTTCCAGCTTATGACTTTTCTATGAAGGTTATGTTTATGGAAGCAATGCTGCACAGTGAAACAGTGCACCACCCTCTGGACACAGCTAAATGGTTCTGTCTCAGCTTGACCACCACAGTTCCCCTAAACTGTGTGAACTGCCAATTTTTAATAACAGAGAAAGATAGATCTTCATGGTTACATATTACTCATATCTCACTATCTCTGTCTAATTTAGTAGAGATTACTTGTCTGTGTTCAGTGTTATGCTGACCTATTCATTTGACTTCCTTTCATAGTGCCAAGCAGGAGGGGCTCGAGGCAACAACTGCACATTTTCTCATATTTTAAAATAAGCCTATGTATGAGCATCTGTATGTGTATAAATGCACCCAGAGGGTAGTGTTGTGGTCTGTGACCATGCAAGAGTATTATCAGAGCAATACAAAAGTACTGAAAGCCAACATGCAAATATGTACAGACAGAGACATCTGCCAGATGTCTATGTACATGCTGGTTTCACATAGCACCAAGTCCTGTCCATGTGAAGACACCATGAGCTAGTGCATGGTGCATGCTCTTGTAAGTACATTTAATAATATGAAAAATAAAGTAATCTGATCACAAAGCATGCGCACATGTCTGACAGACCACTGCCCTTCCATTTCAGAGCACCTATGCACTCTGTGCAATCTGCAGTGCAGATGTGGGCCTCAGTTACAGTCCCTCTCAGAGTGGTGTTCACATTTTTATCTGAAAGAATAAAAAAAAAAAAAAACAGATAAAAGCAACAGCTTGCTTTAACTGCCTGAGCTGACAGGTTTGTGAGATTTGCCATAAAATGCTCAAAAGGAAATAAAGGATGAGAGGCAGAGAGGGACAAAGTTAACACCTCAGAAGACCTATATACAAATCTCTCTGAACCGCTGATGGCTGAGCAAGAATGGATCCGATATGGAAAATAAAACTTACTGAAAGCAGGCCTTTGAGTCTGTTCACTTTGCATGCTCTTGAGTGGTCAGTGACTTGAATATGACACTCACAACAGTCACACTATTCATGTGTGTTCATGTGTTCTCCATACAGTACTATCATAATGGCAGCATTGTTTCCAGTCTTTCCAGGCCGTATCTCTTCTCCTCTCTTCTGTAATATCTTGTCTTCTCTTATCAGTTTTTTTTTTTAAATGCAGAACCTCTCACTGCCCAGCAGAAATGCTGGAGACCCTCTTTTGCAGCATACAGGCATAAGCACCTGTGTAGAATTCATCAGACAGATCACTTTTATCACATTGACCCTTTTTTTTCACATGTCTAGCATGCCTGTTTTTTCACATTGTGCAGATGAAGATGTGAAACTTTTCAGCTACAATGAGCAAGGGTATGTTTGGAGAAAAACAAATGTAATCAAAAGAATAACTGTCCAACTGTTAAGCCAGGGGTGGTCTGGGCTTGTGTTGCGGCCTACGGCATGGACAACATTTTGTTGGTAGAGGGACGAATATATGAAATTAAATACCACCAAATTTTGGAAGGAAACACCACACCACACAACAAACAATAAAATTTGTTAAAATGACCACTGTAATTAATTCTAAATTAAGATTTTTAATATACAGAAATATAGAAACACACACACACAGTCGCACAGCTGTTGCTTTAGCTCCCCCAGGTGGACATGCCATCTTGAAACATCGTCTCACGGCGAGTCTGGGAAAGATGAGGCTACAGCTCAGTAAAATGAACTCTCAGCTCTCAGATCACCATGTGTGTGATCAGACTGTTACCTTCCCTTCCCCGCTCACTCGGCCTCATGATGCACGCAGGGCGAGAGTGAGCAGGGCAGGAGGTTGGTGATAAAGGCAGACAGAGATAAGAAAGCCAGGAACATGAGTACATGTGATTGAGAAGGCCAGAGCAGAGTCACTTTATCAAAGGGCTTTTCCTTCCTCTCATAAATACCACATCGATGAATAATAGCCCTCACTCTGCTTGGCGGACACTCACTCCAGCTCACAGATCTGCTCAACACATGAGCTGCCCTCACACTCCCACACTGTGCCTTAAGGGAAGCAGTGCTCCACAGTGTATAGAACATAAACATAAAGTCAACATAGGGATTCTTAATAATGACTTGAGGTGTAGTACAATTACTTCTCTTAGCTTTTTTTAGAGATGTTTTTGTGCTCTCATACAAAACAATTTACATGTATACCGATCAGCTATTACATTAGTACTACTGTGAATTTAAAAACATTGATTTTGCATTGATGATCTACCGTGGCACTCATCAAGGGGTTGATATATTAGGCAGCAAGTGAATAAGGATCTGAGCCACTTTGCCATGAATCACACTGTGATAGCTAGACAACTGGGTCAGATTATCTCCAAAACATCAGGCAGGTCTTGTGAGGGTTTTCTGGTATGCAGTGGTCAGTATCTACTAAAAGTGATTCAAGAAAGAACCCGCAACTGGGTCATGGGCATCTAAGATTCATTGATGCGATCCCTAGAGGCCCCAGCTCACAATTTACAAGACAAGGATCTGTTGTTACCATCTTTGTGCTGGATACCACAGGCCACCTTTAAAAGGTCTTGTGGAGTCCATAGCTCAAATGGTTGGATCTGTTGTGGCAGCACAATGAGGACCTACACAACATTAGGCAGGTGGTACTAATGTTATGGCTGATCACTTTATTTATCTTTTCAGCCTACAGTTAAGTTGGCGTTGATTAGCCCGACCATTAATGTCGCAGTTATGAAGAGCAAAACATGCTATATACTGCTTTTCGCATAATGACCAGTACAGGGCAGCCAAGCAGAACAGAGGTCATTTACATTAGCAAAAGCAGCCTGCTTCATTCTAAGGGTTAAAGAGAAATTGGAAAATGGTAATGTAAAAATAAATTATGACTGTTTCCTTATACATAACCATACATAATAGTTATCAAGTGGACTTAGTAAATAAAATACAAGACAAATGCAGGATATAGGCCCTTTAACTACTGTATAGCATAAAAAACTGCAGCAGTACCCCCAGCATCTCTCAGCATAGGAAGTGAAATTTACGGTACACTCAGGTACAAGCAGTATAGACATTGTCTCAACATAAAATAATGAAATTAAACAGATAACCATTTAGAATATTTCATTATCGTGGCTCATGGGGTGGCTCTAAGGGGTGGAATCTACATAGGCAGCAGGTAAGTGAACAGTCAGTCTGATCCCACAGAAAAGCTACTGTAGCACAAACTGCTTGTGCATCTTGTGGAGTCCATGCCTTTATGGATTCACAGATGTTTGGGTGGCATGAGGAGGACCTACAAAATACTAGGCAGAGGGTTTTAATATGTTGTGTGTGTTTGGTGTACCTTTGTTATTAAACATACACGTTAAAACTATCTACATTATTGACTACACTGCTGACCAAAGACGACATTATACAGTCACTGCTGTACACTCCTAAACCTACTGTAAAATAGATATATGTGTGAAGAACCTTTTAAAGGAAACATCTGGTTTTTCGGTCTATGGCATCGCTTAGAGAACTTTTGCAGCATCTGTAGTAGTGTAGTAGTGTTAGATAATTCCTAAAAAGCCTGAATGCATATATTTAAACTAGCAAAACTTCTAGACTGTAAAGGCCTTTCTAATACAGGCAAATATATGGTGCAGGATATGATAGATTGTTTGGGGGAAATTGGACCTGTATAAGGCAACTACAGATTTAAAAATGCATATCTGACCAAAATAGAGCAATTCATTACTTCTCTCACATCTATTTCCATTATATAAGCTTTAAGTTGGCTTTGACAGTTGGCAGCTGTGGTTAGGTCTGCTATTTCCCAGAAGGCTTTAAAAAGATTCAGTCTATCTCAGTGGGGTTTAAGAGAGATTCCAATAGATCCCTCTCAACCAGAAAAACCTCAGCCATAAACAGCTCATAGCTCCTCCACGTGCATATAGTGTGAGCGTGTGTGTGTTAATGTCTCTAGTCTTCTCTATTCTTCTCCTCACCACAAATGTCCTTACAAGGGTTGAACTGAGGGTAAAGACGGGGTGAGAGAGTAAAGTATGGCAGTTGAGGAGTGACAGAAGCCTTCAAACTGAATGTTTTAATCACTGGTTAAACCACAAGCAAAGAGACAGGTCTGATTCTTTGAGCAATACTTTAAGCACAGAGTAAAGTCCTATCACATGTCACTTGCACTGCACTGTTGGCCGTTAGGCTATTGGATTACTGTATGAAACGATAACGCATGCACAATGTCAGTGGTGTGTGGTATATGGATTATTTTGCTTGTGAAGAAAAAGCCTGCCCTATTATTCATTCTAAGACAGTGAGGACTATGTTGCACACTGAAAGGAGGCATTCTGAAGCTCGATGGCAGTCGGCAGAAAATATTTCAACTAGCACCTTCTAGAGGTGGAATGAGCCAGTGGCTAGAGGTGGTCCTGGTTATCACGCTATGGAGGGGCTGTGCAGAGTTGTATAAAATTCAGTAGCAAACCATGATTATTAGACCTAGGCCTTCAGTTCAGGCTACAAATAACAAAATAAAAATAACAATTTAGTAATATGTTAGCATGATGCTAACAGCAATGAACGTGAACCTTTTGGACCAATTTTAGATAAAACTCAAACATTCAGAGCTTGATTTGAGCCATGTAACAGACATTAAGATGTATTGTAGCTTGTCCATTGTAGTTCAACAGTGTCTCTTGGCACAGAGCACATTCACAGTAAGTGATGTATGCAGGACTTCTGGATGTTCTGAAGTGATTTGGTCCTGCCTGCTCAAAATTAGAATGTGATTGGTTGATTCCTCTGTCAGTTTGTTGTGAGGTTGGTAGTTAAACAGACTCTAGACCTACTACCAGTGAAGACCCAACCAATGGAAGAGCTCATTCAGATGTATTAACCTTGATGCCATTGAGGAAAAAAAAAAGATGTAATACCTTTGTTGCACCATCCTGATGAGTAAACCTTAAACAAGGGGGAAACCCTCAGGGCTTTCTAGGCTTTCAGAGAAGGGCCTGAGGGCTCCTGCTGTTTAAATTTTGCTTTTCATCTTCTTTTCATTTACCAATGATTCCAGAGTCAGTTAAAATGAGTCTAGAAAATGTAACTGTGTGCCATGTACCAAGGTGTGTTGGTCAGCAAAAGCTGGGTGCTAGACTCTAGACTTAGAGCTAAGAGTTATTGCTCATCATTAAAGGGGTTTATATACGAGTGCCACGTCCTCCTTCAACGTGGCACACACTCTCTCTCTTTCTCTCTCTCTGCCTCCATCTCCCTTGTTTTTCATCCCTGTAGCTCTCCCCCCTAATCAGAGCCATAGAGAAACTCATGCCATCTCCTGCCTTTCTTATTTTTTTCCTAAGCTGTGTGTAGCTTTACTTCTGGCTCTGTGTATATAAAAAGGGCTCGGCCGTGCTAAATGGTATTTCAAATACACACAAGCACACAAAACACACACACCATCCTAATGCAGGCCTTTTCCTTTAAGCACAGTGATGGCTCCTGGTTTCTATTTGCCATTTGATAGTGCAGATTGAAGCATTTCATGCTTTGTTTCTTTAAACAAAAAATTGTGAAAGCTAATGTGGCGCCACTCTTCATTTAGCTAGTATGTTTTCGTCTTTGTCACTCTGTGATTCCACTTGAAAAAGATTGGGTAGTGTGTGTAATGTGCGTGGTGAGTGAATATTGTATTTAAAGCAATAGAGTTAAATAAGGGATTGAACATTTTAGCACTGGAACAAATTTTTGTAGATCAATGTCACTGGCATATACACAGTGGTGGCTCAGCGGTTAGAGCGCCGGGATATCGATAACAGGGTTGTGGGTTCGATTCCCGGGCTCGGCAAGCTGCCACTGTTGGGCCCTTGAGCAAGGCCCTTTACCCTCTCTGCTCCCCGGGCGCTGGAGTTGGCTGCCCACCGCTCTGGGTGTGTGTGTGTGTGTGCTCACTGCCCCTAACACATGTGTGCATGTGAGTGTGTTCACTACCAGATGGGTTAAATGCGAGGACACATTTCGCTGTACAGTGACAAATACGTGCACCTTTACCTTTTTACCTTTTTTTACAAATCATCATTGGTGAACTGTAACTATTAGAGCAAGGCCCTACATGTAAAAACTCTTTTAAGCAAATTAGGAAAAACACCTCTAAAATAATGCCAGTTTCTCCAAGCCCGACTCTGGGATTCTAGTAGTATGCTGGCACTAAGCGAATAGCAGTGAACTGGAACGTTTTTGGTTGTTTAAAAAGTACATTAAAATACATCAAGAATATAAGTATTTAAAGCTAATATTAATACATCATGCAGAATCCACTGGGAACCTGAAGAAACTTGTTATACTGTGAGATAACCCCAACCCCCCTCCCCAAACAATGGACTGCCCATCCCAGAGTTCAGACCTTAATATTATTGCATGTACACTATATGGACAAAAGAGGGACACCTTCTCATTTATATGACTTGATATTGATATTGATTTGAATGATATTGAAACAGGTCAGCATGTTGGATGATCACAAACCCACTTCATCCTAAAAGTATAGGATGGAACATAATTTCTGAGAGCACAGTTCCACTGCTCCACAGTTCAGTGCTGGGGGCCTTTATACACATCTAGCCCACACTTGAAATTAGGTATGGTGCCCAATAGATTCATGTTTATTTGCTCCAGAGAGTCCTATACAACCTTTGTGTGTACATTTGCACATCAGTGTTAGCACAAACCAGTATCCAAACATTTGGACATATGATGTATTTGGGTCTACTTGGATGGAAAGAAGCAGAAAACAACATGTTCTACTAAAACTGGACTTTGGAGTGTTAAAAAATATTCCTGCAGAAAATCTGAAAGCAAAACTCCTGAAAATAATGGAAGCTATAATACATGTAAAGTGTGGACACCATAAATACTGAAACATCTGATATTATATTTAGTTGTTGGGGGTTTTGTGTCAACTTATACTTTATAAATTTATAATAAAAACAAATACATAACCTAATGGACATCTAAACTGAAAGTGAAATAAATAAAGAGTGGGCTTTTGCACAATGCCCTAACGGAAAGAGAATGTCCCAGTTTTTTGTATTATTAAAACCAAAAAGCTCAATAAAAACACTAACTTGTCTCCATTCTTTGAGTGGAATAAACTATGTAATATAGTGAAAGAAGTCTGAGTGATGGGGGTTACTAAAAATAGTGTTTCTCTCTCTCTCTCTCTCTCTCTCTCTCTCTCTCTCTATGTGCAGCTGTAACAAATTGTGTGTCTGATTTTGATCAGTAGGGTTCTCTGAGCTCTGTGTTGCATTACGGTCACACAGCATCTCTGAGAAAGCACAAAGGAGATGGACGCGTGGAGACTGAACATACTGGTCTCTGCACAAACACTAAGAAACAAATAAACAACTACAAACACGAACACGGCTCAGCATCCTACTGATCAGACCCCTGACCAATTATACATTTGCATGAAGCCACATGAGGCATGAGATCCAAATTTGTGTGTTACATGACTGTGATTGTTTGGCATTTTGCCATTTAGAAATGAAGAACAGTAAAAAAAGAATGGAAAACTGAACACTTCGCCTGCGGAGGGTGTGTGAGGTAGGGAGTTGAAAAGCTGAAACGAATTTAGATCGGTTTGGAAGCAAGAAGTAGAGAACTAAAGCACTTTGCCATCACACACACACACACACACACACACACACACAGAGCCAGACGAAGCTCTCACTCACTATCTAACACATTTGTAGATATACACACAAAGAGAAGAGACTCTACAATGTAACTGATTGACTGATTGATTGATTGGAAAACCTTATTTTAAATGTTCTTTAATGAATCATCAAGAGGTACTCCGGAAGAATCATTTAATCAGACAGGGCACTGCTTATGCATCTGAATGCTTCTTTCAGTTTTAAGTTATAAAGGTTTTACCACATTTTTAGGATCACCTGATGATGCTTTACAAATCTACAGTAACATGCTGTATTCAGGTTCTACAGTAAGACTTTGTTCATTATATAGCAGTGATCATATGAAAGCTACAGAAATTTGTTACAGTGTAGTTTAGCTTCAATGCTCCACAGAAGTTTTGGGATTCTGTTCTGTGGAGTGATGAAAGAGCGAAAAGGTACCTACTACATGTTGAATAATCCTGAGACTGCAGTAGTTATTAAAAGTGTCATTTCGTGTTGAATTTGGAGAAAGCACTTTTAACTGGGGGTTAAATCATTTCTAGTGCAACCGTACATAAGAACACTTTTTGCATGTTGTTCTTTAAATAACCATATACATGCAATATAGAGCTAATCTAAAAAAAAATATATATAATGAACCAAATGATGAATGAACCACTATTGGTATTAATAACATGAAACTTTTAGTAGCATATAAAACCTTACATAGAACTAATTTTGTACAATGATACATAGTATTGCATAGACTGTAGAGAACTTACTTCTGTCAGAAATGCTTCTCTATGCACACATTTATAACCCCATTCATTTATGCTGTTTTAATATCTTTAATATTCAAGTAAAGCATTTAAATTATTTAAGTATAATATGTGTTATATCAACATGTCATGCCATACTTTGGCTTGACAAAAAGCACACTCACACACACACACACACACACACACATTCACACACAAACGCATACAAGACAGGATCTGTAGGGGGGGAAAAGAAGATTTAATTATTTTTCCTTACTAAACTCTCAGTTGCCTCAACTGTAGTAAAATACACATGGTGAATTAGATTTGGTCATTGTAATCTGCTGTGACTGATTCCTTCCATCTCCCAAATCTGACAGGTGAAAAGAGGGCACAGAACAGACACACACACACGCAGATGAGTAATACTGACCTCATTCTCATGTTCAAAATTAAACACCCATTACAGTAGAGCTTCAATGCTCCAGAACACCCTCTGCAGATTACTCCGGATGAAGTACACTTTTTTTCATCTTGGCTAAACGCTTTTTCATTCTCTCTACTCCTCCACTGCCCAAAAGGGCTCCATCCAAATTCCCTTCAATTAAACTTCTAAGTGCTTAGTTATAATCACATTGCTCAGAAACACCTGCTTTTGCGGACTGTTGACTTCAAATAGGACCCTGGAAGTTCTAACAATGAGGAAACACACAAACCAATCCAAAAGAAACCAATCCAAGTATAAATGTGGGAAGTGAAGTGGAATGAGGAGAAGAGGGGGCCCACTGATGGTAAAATGGGCTGCACAAAAAATTATGATAGTGAACATGTACAACGGGAGGACTTGAACTTTACACAAAGCTGCTTTAAACCGTTTAAAAAAGTTCTCTGCACTCATGAATTAGATTTTTCAAATATGGCTCTTTAGGAAATAATAATGCTTAAAGAAACATTTTAAGAGGGTTACTGAAAACTCTTGTGTATCCAGTGAAAGATTAAAGTGAAATTCTTAAAGATGGTACAAGGAAATGCTCAGATAAAGCATGTAATTGTAACACTACTATAGAGCTGTCCAGAGTGCTGAACCCCACCATTAACACTAATTTTATTTGATGAAAAATTCCTGAAATCAAGTTACAGCGTTTGCTCAATATAAAGACATATTATTTACTCCAATTAAATGATATTAGTCCTAGAAAAATATGTTTTATTAGTGGTTAACAAAAGGAGTAAAAACAATACCCATGCTGTTACTTTTTAATTATGAACAACACTTATGTGTGTAACATTGTACACTGCAGCTGTTCTTTGTTAATCCTGAGTCTTACTAACACTTACTCTCAGTAGAGTGGGGCCATCATCTCCACAGTAGTTCTAAAATTAACTTTAAAGTGTGCATATTGATGCATAAACAAACTCTTCTGAAGTGTGCTGTAAATTATTGCATTCTACAGTGGTGGGTTGTCCTCATGGGCCTCTGTCTAGCATGCTTTTGTGTTATTGTATTTCCAAACACTTTATAGGCTAAAACAATGCATAGGCTATGGCAGTGAGATATGGCCACATGGCAATTTATACAGTGTATGCATATTATTGCTGTTTATAATTCACATCTTGCAAAATGCCCATGTTTGTGGACATTGTCCAACAGCAAGCATCACCTTTAAACTCCCCAGCGATGGGGTGTGGAGCAGTGGATTTGTGTTTGGGCACCATTTTTGGTTGGAATTGGAAGGGCATTTGTATTAAACGTATTAATCATGGACCTGGACCTGACCTTACTAATGCTCTTGTGGCTGAATGCAATCAAATTATTACATCAATATTCCAAAATTGAGTTATTGGTTATTAACAGGTCTATCTGTGTGAGCTCTACCAGCAGCGCATTTGTGGTTATCATACTTGTATCATTCTACTGACCACTGGCTGCTAAGTAACACTTTAGTATCACTTTACTTTAAGCTGCTGCTAACCGTTAGCCTAGCCACACATTGTTTGGATTTAGAAAAAAAGGGACATTAGTAGTAGAACAAAGTCTCAACCCGTTGTTGCTCATGAGTTATTCTCTCCTTTGCAAAACTGTTGTATATATAAAAGTAGATTCCCTGTGCTGTATTGCTAAAAAAATATCCACTACTGCCTCAGCATATTAATGGACAGGCTAAGCTGAGCAGCTGATGTTGCTGAGAGATGGCAGAGTTAAGTGTGCGAGTGCTGAAGTAAGGCCTGATTTCTAGCATAGACTGTGGTGAGTGTGTCTCTTCACACAGGCACAACATCAAAGAAGCATATCCATCAGTGTGCCTCAGCTCCAGATTTATAATGCCAGACAGTGACAGTCCGACAGTGACAGATTGAGAGGGATGGGAGAGGCTTTATTAGCGAGTTCTATCTGACAGACTCTAAATTCTTAGACAGTGAAATAGCAGTGCAGTGAAAGCCAAGACGCCACTGTTGGAGAATGACAACAAGCTCGCTTTCTGGGCTGAAATTTAGTAATGGTTGGAAGACAAAAACGCAGATAAATCCTTCAAAAGAGAAAAATAATATGACAAAAGTGAACTACCACCACCAACACCACGGCCGCCACAAACAACATCACCACTCTTTCAAATAAGGGTGCTTCAGATGGTTCTTCGATGAATGCCATAGAAGAACCGGTTTTGGTAGCAAAATGAACCAAGCTTGTAATAGAGAATTTTCAAATTGGTAAAGAACCTATACATCAACTAAAGGTTCATTAGACCTTTAAAGGTTCTTCACACATAAACATGTTTTTTTCATCGCTCAGAAAAAACTCTGGGTTTTTTTCTCAATGTGGGATGAGGGGTTTTGTGTGTGATGTATCTAATCATTATTTAACCTGTTAGACCCTGTATGCAAGCCCACACCTTAGTTCTTCACAACTTCACATCTCATCGGCCCTAAAAGAGAACCCTGTGGGACCTCACAAGATGTGTGGTTACAATCGTTTCTGCATTAGGATTAACAGCTGGATAATTAACCTAGGGTTGAAGGCATTAACAGAGAAGAGGCTGGTGTTTCTGATTAAGCAGGTATATTATGACCAGCAGACATTGTTATTTTGGCTCAGAACGATGTGGAACGAAAGAGCTAAAGTGAAACTGAACTAAATCTAGTTTCAATAGCACATGTGAGTGTGTGTAGGGGAGCTGTGAGGGCTAAGACAAAAGGGGTTGTGAGCAGTGCAGGAGAACACCCGGTTCAATCCAACACACATGTTGTGGGCTGACGGTGTTGTAGCCTGAGGGCAGAGACAGGAACGGCAGCAGCAGCAGCATGAGAAAGGTTTTAAACCCAGAATTTAAAAAAAAAAAGCACAGATCTAAAGAAAGATGTGAGAGAAAGAGAGAGAGAGAGAGAGAGAGAGAGAGAGAGCAAGAGAGAGAGAGAGAGCAGAAGATATGATCATCATCAGAGCCAGCTGTGGATTAACCCAATTCCCACCTCAGTGAGAGCAGGTCCGTCAGCACTTGTTTGTGTTTCTCTGGGGAGGAGGCCATCAAAGCTCTTCCCCTGGACCTGCCCACTGCCCTCAGCCCATCAGCCCACTGCAAACCATAACAAAAGCAGTGCATGGAGAAAAACTGTAAGTGACTGCGGAAATATGTCTTAAACGGATTAAACTGAATAAGTCAAATAAAAACGACTTTAAAAACGTAATGAAATAGAAAGAGAAAATCAAATTTAGCTTCACAACCACCACTGTGTGAACAGTGACCAGGATTTTGTTACAATCTCATTTACAGTCATTGAACCCTACCCTGCCATGCACATGAACACACATGAACACACATAAACACATAAACACACACACACAAACAAACATACACACACATACAATCTTTGAGTGAAAATAGTTTTGCACTTTGAAGAAACCCCTGAATAAAAAGATCAGAGTGGTCAGACATTGCAAGTGCTTGAATTGCATTTTGTGTATCATCTTGAATACCAACCCATAACCACATTCCACTGATCTCCCACCCATGGAGGACAGCATTTCTGACCCAGATATGATACTAATATTGTGTGTGTATAATGTGTGGACTCAACCTTATCATCACACAGAATGACCACTCTCCTTCTCTTTATTCAGAAATTCTGCACCAACTACAAACTTGCATATATTTTTATATAATTTTATCTTAACATTTTTCCATTTCCTGGGCAGTCCTCAAAACATTTCAGGGCTAGATTTACGATGTATGACCGCGTATGTGACTGTTACGACCATATGGGTCTTATTGCACTTGATTGACAAATGAGTTATTACTCTGTAACTGAATTATATACATACTGTAAAACTGTGGGTCTACATTCAGACATATGCAAGGAGCAAAAATAAATGTTAAAAATCCTCTAGACAAATTAAATATTCAGAATTCTTACATTTCTATTTATATTAGTTTTTTTACATATTGGAAAATAATAACAGCATATTATTTGTTCATTTTCCTGATTAAGTAAATTTTAACACATTAAATATGCAAATGTGCAGAAATGTGTTCTGTTTAGAGGATGTGAATTACTACCTAAACATGCAGTTACAGAGTAATACGTCTTGGGATTATTAACTACATAAGAAGCCTGCAGTTATTAAATATCTTAAACTCCACTGCTGGAGGTTCCAGACTTAATGTGTTCATTACACCTTTAATAAAGAGTCATCCATAGAATGTAATACATATCTCAGAGTTTGGAAGATTAAGGGGTTTAAGACAGCTGAAGCAAAAGCATGTGCCAAAAACCTGCCAGGGGTCATGGCAGGGATACACACATTAAATACAATTAGAACAAAAAGTTAACATCGGCCCCTTATTCAGCCATGTACAATGTGAGGACTGGGCCCACAATGCTGACAGTAAAGCTTAGTGTATCTGTGTGTGTGTGTGTGTGTACAACTAGTATCAAAGCCAGGGGAAGAGCCGATTCCAGTAGGTGGGGGTTGGGCTGCTGTGGTAGGAACCTACCTACACACTATGTGTCCCAGGAAAAGAGGACAGGTCACAGGACCAAAGCAAGAGCGTCAATGACCAGGTAGGATCCCCTTACTTACTTCACCTTACTTCAACTGCTAGACACTTAGCTTCACACCTTTAACACTGTGAACAGGGATTACATTATAATCATAAAAAGAATATATATATATATATATATATATATATATATATACACACACACACAAAAACATAAGTCAATTGATGAATTGAAGATAAGTAATCTTACGCCCTATCTAATGTTAGTTCAATATGTCACCCTATGTTGTTTCATCCTGCTTACTCACAGCAAGGGTTTCAGTTTAGTAATTACTTCGCAAAGCTGGAAAAACACAGTATCTCTTCTGGAAATGTACCACAACAATGTGGCTTTAAAAGTGTGTGAATGCAGCTATATGGTGTATGTGTGGAGCACCGTAGCTGGGTGCCCTCACCATTCACATGCTGCTGACAGCTCACAAAGCTACATTCACCCCAATTCTGTATCTCTGTCTGACACATGACCACTATGGCAACACCAATACACTTAGTCTTAAACAGGGAAAATCTAATCTTTCTAAATCTAAATCAATTTACATCTGAATTCATGTTAATTTACAAAAAATATAGCAAGAGCAGTAATGACCAGGTAGGATCACTTTGATTTTTCAGCAAATTTTTCAAACCTATAAAGTAAAGAAATACATTGACAAAAGTAAAAAAAACTCATTCACTGTTTAACATCGTCAATCAGACTGTGCTTATACTCACAGTCAACCTAAAAGGACAGGGCTCCTCATTTAATGTTGTTCTATAAATATTTTCATGTCATGTTTCTTTTAGATTTAAATGTATTTTCTTTATTCAATCCAGCGGAAGGATTTTAGCTTGTTGTTGAGGTGAGATTCAAGCATTCTGCCTGGTATAGTTCGGGAATACATACCAAAATGTTTTAATCCAAGGTGGACACTGTCAATCCTTGTTTAGGAAAAGCACTGTTATTACAGTAACAGTACACTGCAAAAAGTGGTTGATTCATTCAAACTAAACAAATTACTTAATGTAGTAACAAGCAATTGAACAGAGTGTAAAATAATATAAACATTTATATTAAGAGAAAATAATAGTTAATTTTAAGTACTTATTTGAATTGAATAAATACAGTTCAATTAGTATTTGTTTAGGTTAAACAGACAAACCAGTTTTTTAAAGTGTAAAAAAGTAAGCAACTCAAAAAAATAGTACTAAAAAGTACCAAAAATGTTATTATTATTATTATTATTATTATTAATAATAATAATAATAATAAAGCAAAATACATGCTACTAAAAAGTAGCCACTTAAAAAATTACTTAAGCAAGGATTAATATGTAGAACTGCAGTGGAACTATTTGGTGCGACCAGCATCTGGCAGAATTGCTGGTAAAATGTAATAGGCTGTGTTCTTATCTTTTTAATTTAAAATAAAGGACAAACCTCTAAGTTAGAACAGAGTCAAATGAATCATGAAAATGAATGGTTTTAATGTTTTAAGCTTTAAGCACAAATAGAGACAGTGATGTAATCAACACAACAGTGCTTCCTCTACTGCCACCCAGTGTCCTGAGATATTGCTGTTCCTTTTTATTTCTGGCCTATGTGATCGAAATGCAATGTATTTGAACCATTTCTATAAAGCTTTCTGCTAAATCTCTCTGTAAACTACTGTTTCCTATAGGCTGTACTGCATGCAGAATCTGTTCTGACAAAATGAACAATCTATGCTGCAATCGGTGAGTGTCTTCTGCTCCAGCACCATCATGTTCATGTCAGATCTACAGCATTTTTAACAGAATAACAAAGCGCAGGTTTAATAGGAGTTACTATAAATATACACAGGCTTTATGTGATTCTGCATGAATCACTGTAACATCATGATTTTCAGAGTAGTAGTCTGACAAAATGTGACAAAACCTGATTTTTAAGACATAACACTGACGCTGATCATAGTTTAACAGTTAAAACCATTTAATGAAGCCAAATGCTCAAGATTGTTGAATTGTAAACGATGAGGTTAGAGTATTGTAGATTTACTCTTAGCTAATTCCATATGAGGAATGAAGAATTAGAAATGGCTGATTAGTTTAGATCTGAAAATGTAGCGTGACACTTATGGATAGACTATCTGCTAAAATACATAATTAAGCAACATTCAGATTCATACACACATACCTATGAATTAATACCTACTAATTCCTAGTGGTGGGATTGATTGACTCCAAGTGCATGTTTGTTAGAAGCCACTTCAGTTGCATTTTAAGAAATAACAACAATGGTTTTAGTCATTTTAGAAACAAAAAACAAACAACATAGACCATATATGTGTGATGTAAAAAAAAAAAGGTGGTCACATTTAAATTGACATGTTAAACTGGCTGAACAGTTTGAACAGTTAATGTATTTAGATCAATTGCAGCATGAACGTAAAGGTCAATAATGGCAATATTGTTCCTCAACTGAACACAATGCTTTTTAGTTACTAAGTGACAATGACAATTGTCTTGTTATAGGAAAACGCAGACATGTGTAGAGTGCCTAGACAGTACTTGCCTTTAATAAATTCCATAATCACTCCCAGAACAGATCCTGTCACTTTAAACCTTATTTTATAAAAAATAACATCAAGAGATGCAAACCCAAAAATCATAATTCTGACCTTAGATTAACTGCATCTGCTGACCTATTTCTGTGTAATGCACTCAACATCTTCCACTCAATTGGCTGGTACTCAAAAGTGTAGGTGACCTTGTAGTTGTGGGTGAATGTTAGAGATACCAGAAGTTTCTGGTATGGTGGTAGAGCTTTAGATAACAGTGCTTTAGGAAAGCTTCGGTCTTTTTGGGGCTGAAACATCTGTAGTGCCAACACAGCATTAAAGATTTCACCTGAAAAATAGGTAAAAGGGTCATTAATAGAGCAGAAAGTCAACAGGCTAAGACATGTGCCACTTAATTGTATAATTATGTCTCTTTGTATCAGGTGTTGTGCATTTCAGATCATATAAACATTGCCTATCCAGGATGTCTACAGGATGACTGACAAAAAAAGTGCTGAAAAACTGAACTTTGACATCTGAATATTTGTCAGTGAAGAAAAGGTTGATGTTGACCACAAATCTAAAGCAAAAAAGATATTTTTTTAATTTTGGCTTCTGGTACATGTTTAAGTGTATGGAAACAGGGAAAAATCCAACCTTCTTAGCAACTCTAATTTTTTTGTGATTAAGCAACAAGTCTACAGTAACTGAACAATAACAGGCAGAAATGTTTCCAACAAAGACTTAAGTATCTGTAGTTCACTTGAGTATGTTGGTCACTTAATACCCAGTATTATTTTTATTTTTATTTTTAATTTAATTTTTTTTACTTCTACTCATAACAAGATTGTTACTTTAAATTCCTGTTTTTGATCAGACCACTTCTTATCACCTAATCAAGCACCCAAATGTTAGCAAATCTGGAGCTTCAGATCTGTCATGGAAATAAAAAGGGTTATTTCCATGACAGATCTGAAGCTTCAGATTTGCTAACATTTGGATGCTTGGGTGCGTGTTTTTATGCAGGTGCACCGGGGGCAGTGGTGGCTCAGCGGTTAGAGCGCCGGGATATCGTTAACAGGGTAGTGGGTTTGATTCCCGGGCTCGGCAAGCTGCCACTGTTGGGCCCTTGAGCAAGGCCTTTTACCCTCTCTGCCCCCCAGGCGCTGGAGTTGGCTGCCCACTGCTCTGGGTGTGTGTGTGTACTCACTGCCCCTAACACGTGTGTGTGTGTGTGGGAGTGTGTGTTCACTACCAGATGGGTTAAATGCGGAGGACACATTTCGCTGTACAGTGTACACACCTTAATGAACAAATCAAACAACAAATCCTAATCCTAACCTATTTTGTTAAATCTGAAGTTAAAGCATCCGGTCTCAGATGAATGTTGGAGGTCGCACTGCCAGATACACTGAGAAGCTAACTGAAATGTTTGTTTATACAGTAGGGCTGTAACGGAGCTGATGTAAATGGGGTTTTTTGACTGTTATACTCCATGTATTTAAGGTCACACTATAGATTGTTGAGCCAATTAGACCATTATGAGGACATACAAGCCAACTGTATTTTTTTGTGACAGGTTGGTTGTTTGAATTTTCTTCATTTCACAATGCTGATTTCTCATTTAGCAGGATAAATTAAACCCAAAAAATACTAACTGTCCAATGAGAATGTCCCTCAGCTATCCCAGACAGCAATCAGTCATTGAATAGATGTTAAATCGACGTTAAACACTAGCACTAACTTTACTGAATCATTAATCCAATCTGATTAATGACAGCCTGAATTAAAACAGAAATTTTTACCAAATTCAAAACCAAAACAACTTAACTTAAATCAACTTTGTGTACCTTTATGTACAGCAAGGGACTTTATTTTTCAGAAATAGAAGTAAACATCAGCGTAGTAAAATAATAATATATTTGCTTAAAACATTTGCATAAACAAATACATACATTTATGCATTCACACCTGTGCCAGAATAAAACGAGGCTCTGAACTTCTCTCGCTACAATTTGTACTACTTTCTAAAAGTTAGCTACTTTTATGGTAAAATGTAAACCTAGAGAACCAGTGCTAAAGGGATGTAATATGATCACAATTACTAAACTAAACGAAACTAAATTAAATTTCTATGTATTTTGCTACTCTGCACGATGATGTTTCTCACTCTGCCCTGTATTAATGTCCATGCCCAATGTTTATGCTCCAAATCGGAAGGTCCTGAAGACATAGCTAGTTAGTTAGCTAGCGCTAGCTAAACTCTTCAGTCACAACCACGCATTTTACCTTTGTGTAATGTAAAGATAATTTAGTTAATGCTTTAAAATAATCAATATTAAGTTAAAGCGGATATATATGATCAATAATTACTCATGAACTAAGCGATATTCTCTTATGACATTTCTCTTTACCTCAGAGGCAACCGTTAGCTGCGCGCGTCCGTTTGGGCCTGTTGGAACCGTCAGCTCGTGCCTGCTTGGTCACGTGATCTCCCGGTCAACGATAACGCAAAGTGTATTTATAATGTCAGCGCTGCCAACGTTAGAAACCAGCAACTTTCATTGATACAATTGATATCAACAATATATCAACCTTGCAATCTAGACAGGCTCTACCGACGATCTGGACAAACAGATCAGTCTGACTGTGTGACATTTCCCCACCAACAAATCCAATATATGTAGTTTATTTCAATGCTCGTCACCAGTCTGTCACCAGTTTTGTAGGTCGCATGCTGATCAACAACAAAACTAGCATATGGTGTGCACACTGCACACTGCACGACCTGAAAGACCATAATGGGTGACCAGCTAAACCAGCCCCAGACCAGCATAAATTTACTTAGACCAGCATGAAACTGTAAGATTTTTTCAGCAGGAAGGAAAGATTGGTTTAACGAGAAACATTTGTACCATAAAATCATAGTGTTGCATATAAATGTATGCACGCAGCAACCCTGCCAGTGTTAGCTAACTAGTACATCCAGTTACATCAACAGTGTGTTGTACTGACACATGCTGATTCCACACTGACAAAGTGTTGCTGTGAACCCCATACGACAATTATTTCATTTAATATGATCCTATAAAACTTCACGTAGATCTTAGCTACATAGTTTTGCACATCCAAAACAATTAATTACATACTATGTCTTCGTTCTCCTTAGGTTATTTAATTTATTTAAATCAAGTAAATACAACAGTGTAGGCTACATTTCAACACATTACCACTGCCGTGTTTACACTGGAGTGTGTTGCACTTCACATCTCCAGAAGACCCAAAAGAACCGAGTCTTTTCCTGGGTCCATTATTTTATATCATCTGCTGCCACCTACTGTTACCAATCACTCATGAACAGACGAGCAGAATAAAAGACCCTGCCGTTTTCCTTTCTCCTGGTTTCCAACTTCCCTGATCTCAAACACACTGTGGTGGTAAAAACACAGACACACACAGTACATAGTCGTGTGTGGAATTTTTTTAATTAAAACGTCTAATACGTTCTGCCGGTAACGTTAATTAGACGATATTTGCATTGCACTCGCTTGTTGTACTTTGAAAAATTACTTAAAACTGAAGCATTCAAGTAAAAATAATACAAAAACAGTGCAAGAGTTACTGACATTACAAACCTGTCTCTTTTCTATTTATTCAGTTGTAATTAAATATTAATGTACTATATTTATATTGCATTATATTCATTTCATGTTATTTACTGTCACTATTTAAAGTTTTTAGGTTGTATTACTTTACATCTTAACAAATTCAAGATCTATTTTACTTCACTGTAAATGACGTGACTGCACTGTTTCTTATAGCAGTATACAGGGGTCACACTTTCTGGCGGCGGCACATTTTGTCACCCCTCTACACTTCCAGAAGAAACAGAAGTGCAGTCACATAATCTGATCAGGTCTGTAATCTTCAAATTCAGCACGGAGGTTAGTTTGCAGATGGTAAAATAAGTTCGTTGCCGAGTTGTCTTCAATTGCAACCGATTTTCGACATGGTTTGCAGAAAGCAGAGCAAAACTACCTCCAAGGTAGTGAGGACGAGCCAGGTCTAGCAACTAAATCTAACGCCGCAGACTGGCAGGTGCTGGCGCTTGTGTTTTGGCCCCTCGCGCGGTTTGTTCACTCGTTTTTAACTCCAGTCATTCCCAGGCTGAGCTCCAGCTTGTGTTGCGGTGCACATGCGCAGTAGTCTATCCTATCAGACACAACGGCACAGTGAACATGTGAGCTCTTCACTGCGCCGGTGAGCGACACACTCCGCAGTGTCTGCTCGCACGTCGTAAAAACAACAATCACGATATTATTGTAGACGGCACATATCGCACACCCGTAGTACACACTAATGTTAAATAAATGTAAACTGCGCCACAATGTGTTTTTGCTGTGTTTTTGCTCCATGGTGAGCCCCCCCTTGTGTTCAGTAGTAGTAGTAGTAGTGGTTGTGGTCCAGTAGCTGCTGGATCACACCGGACTCGCAGTGAGCAGGAAGAGTGGACTCAGCTAGCAGAGTTAGCCAGCTTTCTGGATCAACGCTGAAAACAACGCTGAAGTTGTCAAAAAGCAGAAACCGTGGTTTTACAGGACAGCACGTAGCATGACAGTCTAGTAAAAGAGCAGAGTCCATTACACCAATCACTTCTAAGTAGGTAAGAAGTAATGCTTCATATTTAACCTCATCCACCTTGTGTTACTTCTGGGTTTCCAGACGGTGTTTCTGGTGGCTTTTTAGTGTACTGACCTGTACGATTGGTCAGACTGTACGGAGTCTGAATGGCGTGGGGGACTTCATGGACCTGGCGGCCAGAGTGGGAAACCGTGTTATGATCAGCAGCCAGCGTGGATCACAGTTTTGGGACCAGCTGGCCCTTAAAAACAGCTGGGCAAAATTACACTGTTAACTTTCAGTGTAAGTTTTGACCATTTCTGTTCGTCCATTAATCATAAGATGTTGACACGGTGTAAAGAGCAGCTGGTCTTTTTACATGATCAGTTTTAGATTATTTAAATGATCTTAAAATGTAAAAAAAAAAATGCCCAACGTGTAGATACAGTGTTTTGTTATAATGGCATTGACCAGGTTATGTAATGTGTGCTATTTGCTGTTAATCCCAGCTATAACTGCTCAAAATACCAACATGGCCTTGTGGAATTTTACGATACTAAATTTATTTTGGTCATGGATGGGATCTCAGACACATATTTTAATACTTTTATTTTGTCTAGTTAATGATATATATGGGAATGCAGTGTTGATGTGGTTAATTAGTATATTTGCACTAGGCCATAATGCTAGATGTGTCATGTATAAGATTATATATATTACACAAACTCACACACATACACATTACATCACATACACATTACATCACATTTGCAGTCGATGTATTAAAAAAAAACACACACACACAACCACACAATTAAAAACACAAGCAGGAATCACCCTGGGGTCACATTCACTGCTTGTGTTCGTCTCTGCTGTGTTTATATCTGACACAAAAGCTTCATCTCACAAAGGAGATAAGTTATTTATGAAACATATAAAAGCAAGTTCAGCCCTAAAGATCCATGAAATTTATGTAGTTTGTTTCCCCGTTATAACGAGTTAATTGCAATCTATTTTCTGCTGCGTTAGATCACCTCGGGCAATTTTTCAAGTCTAGAGATAGTGGCTTAATTAATCTGAGACCTTGAGAAATCTGAACAGATCAGAACAAGGGGACAGTAAGGAGCTGAACACTCCAGCATGCAGCTCTCTGTCAAACAAACTCTGAGCCTGTTTGTTCTGTGAAAAGCCCTGCGATTTACATTCACGGTCGCTGACCACAGCAAAGAGAAAAGCACAGGTCCAACATGGGTAAACTTTGGTCAGAGTATCCGTGTGTTCAAGCCAGATGTTTAAGTGTCATCTCAGGGTAAAGCTTAGATTTGTAGGTTAATTATGGCATTGTCTTGATGAAAAAGTATTTTGTTTTCTCAAGCTCTCAGGAAAACTGAGTTTATAATGTGAAATAAAGAATTTGATCTCAGTAATATAAAATAATATATTCATTAAAGTAATAAAATAATTTAGTTTTTATTGCAGAATAAACGAGTTAACACAATGTGCAAACGAATGGTCTGTTAAGGCTTCAGTAAACTCACTCTTCAAAACTCATCAAAACGTTCTGAGAGTATCTGAGAGTGCAAAGTTTGCAGAGCATGCAGTTTTCCCCTTTTAATAAATGTCTAAAGTACCAAACATGACTGAGCCATGGTGAATGGCCCCGGTAAATAGTAAATACTGATTTACACTACATTAATATAATAAAAATATATAAGTAAACATCATTCATCTACGTGCAGTATGTTTTATAATAACTGGTTAATGATTATACAGATGCAGACCCACTTTTATTTTCCAGTGTGTAGTGTATGTGGTAGGTGGGTGTGGTAATGCTGGGTAGAATATTGTCTATGCCGGTATTACTTTTTTTTCAGCAATTTTAGTCCTATATTTAACAGATAATCCATGATATAATCCATGGTCATTCATTATATCACTCATTATATTATGCTCACAAAATGAAATCATATAGTGTTACTGTTGTCTGCTGAATAGTTTTTAGTGTTTACATAAAGGTTTTAATTATGGTATCCAGGATCTGATGTTTGTCGAAACCTGCCCTCTGTCTGGTTAATGTTTACAATACTGTGCAAGATTCCCTTTGGTTTAATTTCCACAGAAGAAAACAGAACATAACAGACCAAGGTACACAAGCTCTGTCAAGTGTGTGAAGCATTGTAGCAGAACTCTGAATAAATTAACTTTAGTGCCACTTTAAATATCATCTAATAACAGTACACCAGGATATATTCTGCTGCTACTGTGATCCTGAACTTTATCAATGTTTTGCAGCACCAGTTGAGATTGTACCAAAGCAATTAAATGTAAATCTCATACAATTCACTGTGAAAAACGTTAAATTGAATTTGCAGTGATCTGTTTTTACTATACAGGGTGCATGTGTGTTGTCAGAACCATTGAGTGGTGATCCTGGTCTTTCTTCTTGAATTAATGAAACTGTTATTGAAAACCTGTGAGAAATCGACCTGATGCTATATAGTGTTTTATGATGGGTAGAACAGATACTCAGAGCTCTAGTTGTGCTTAAAAGATTTCTACTGTAGCCTTAAGGACATAGTGAAAGATGGGATGAAGGTGATGATGATTTTGGCTGTTTTACTGTGTAGAGAGGGAGCCGTCTGTGGAGAGATGGCTATGGTATGTCTGACCGACTTTGAGGAGTATGCCAAACAGCACCTCTCCAAAGCTACCTGGGACTACTATGCAGCTGGAGCAGATGAGTGCTGTACCAGGGATGATAATCTACTGGCCTATAAAAGGTATTTTAGCTTTTTCCTTTTTTGTTTGCTTTTTTATATATAAAACAGTGTAATGCAGTCTATGAACATTATTTAAAAAAATACAAATAGAAGGAGTGCTTCAGCCTAGAGCACATTACTCTTAAAGGCACAGTAACTAAAACAATTTAACTAAAAGACTGTTTAATTCTATGGGACACAGAGAGGTTGGAAAATGGTCAGATAAAGGGATTTCTAACTGTGTAGAATCTGGGCAGTCAATTGTAATGGAATGTAATGAAAATGTAAAAGTAAAAATTGCTAATACAATGCTAATAAATAATTAAGTAAAATCAGTTACACAACAGAAAAAACGTAAACCCTTCATAATTACCTGCCACGACCAGGATTCGTCTGAGGCCACGGGTCTTACGGGATGTGTCAGTGAGTGATACTCGGACTACCGTGCTGGGCACAGAGATCAGCTTCCCTGTGGGTATTGCACCCACAGCTTTCCACTGCCTTGCCTGGCATGAGGGAGAGCTGGCCACTGCCAGAGGTAAGTGTGGAATCAGGGGCACATTCATAAGCTCTTTACAGTGCAGTGTTAGTTAAAAACTTAACAGTGTACACCAGGATATGCTCATTGATCTTCTGATTTCATGCTTTAAGAGGCTTGACGGTTTTATTAGACCGGAATAGAGATGTATGTCTTTGCTATTTTTCTTATATGCAAGACTGTCCTTCTGACAGTGACCTTTAGCCACTAGATGGGGGTGTGGTGGCAGTAATTCAAGACATGTTTGGTGTTCAGACATCTTTAGTTTTATACTGGAACTGTGAGGTTAATGTATGCAGTATGGACAAAGGTATTGGGACACACCTCGTATTTATTGAATTCAGGTGTTTCGTTCAGTCCTATTGTCACAGGCAGAAATAAAAGCACCAAGCCATGCAGTCTGCCTTTACACACATTAGTGAAAGAATGGGTGGCTCACTGAATTCCAGCGTGGTGCTGTAATAGGATGCCACCACTACAGCAAGCCTGTTGGTGAAATTTCTTTCCTCAAGACCTCAAGATTCCACCATCAACTGTGAGTGATATTATTAAAAAGTGGAAGCGTTTAGGAACCACAGCAGCTGAGCCACGAGATGGTAGACCATGTAACGTAACATAGTGGGGTTGCCGAAGGCACATATTGTGGCACATATTGCATAAAAGTCACCAACGATCTTCTGACTCAATAACTGCAGAGTTCCAAACCTGCTGGTAGAGCTGCAAACAGGGACCAACCCCATATTAATCACTATGGATTTAGAATGGGATGTCAAAAAAGCTTGTGTAGGTGTCCCAATACTTTTGTCCATGTAGTGTAGCTAACTAGCAATGTAATTTATGACTACTTCTTAGCACTATGCAAACTGCAGGCCTAAATCCTTATCCCCTAACCTGTGGTGTAAATTATTCTCAGATACGCTTGCTGTTATGTTTTCTGACATTATGACATATTGCTCCGTGAAAACAAATCAGGCTAATGCTGCTGTTTTCAGCTTTCATATGTACATTTGTCCCAGTATGCAGTTTGCACAGCACGACATAAGCCTCACAGCTCCAGGATGAAACTAAAGCAACAAACTTTAGCAACTAAACAAATGAAAGCAACACAGTTCGGTTCCTTGCAAATAAGGGGAACAGTGTTAGATTTTAGATTCTTTCCTGATTCTGTATCTCCATTCTGCTCTCTGTCAATTTCCTCCAGCCACAGAGGCGGTGAACACCTGTTACATTACCAGCACCTACTCTACATGCTCTGTGGAGGAGATTAGTGCTGCAGCACCGAATGGTTACCGGTGGTTCCAACTGTATGTGTATCGTGACCGTAAGCTGTCTGAGCAGATTGTACACAGAGTGGAAGCACTAGGCTACAAAGCTCTGGTGCTCACTGTGGATGTGCCGTACACGGGCAAACGCCGTGATGACATCCGCAACCAGTTTAAACTCCCACCGCACCTCAAAGTGAAGAACTTTGATGGGATCTTTCAGGTAAGTTTACAGACCCTAATGTGTGTACAGACTTGTGTGTATATTTTTGTATTTCTTACAAAAATACTTGCCAAATGGTATATTCATATTCAAGTATATTCATGTAAGGCTTCACAGTTGTGTTTTTAAATACATATATAATGAAATATTCACATTTACACAAAAATTATATGTTCAGTGTACTAGCAGGGTTTTGTAGAGGTGCTACACTTAGTCAATAGGAATGTATAAACAGAATTATTCTTGACATTCAGGCAATGATTTTTGTCATTTTAATATAACATAAAATTAATCAAATGTTATATATGTTCATGCAATGTTTGTTAAGTTGTTGTTAAGAAGCCAGTGTCACACGGAGCGAATCTCTCATGTTGAATTATGCTAAAAATGTCACTCACTCACTGCTGACTCATCTGACACATCATTTTCTGTGGGTGAGGCTCTCATGTTTGAATAATTTGAGTTTGTACCTTGGTATTCAATACCTTTTAAGCAGAGAGTAGGAACTAATACTGAAAGTAAAAGGGATGGGTCAGCCACTATTCTGAGCATAGACCATTCATTCACTCAAAGGTTGCCCTATCCTCCCAATAAAACAGAAAGGTGTTTGGCCAATCCCTGTATACTCTTTAGTCATTGCAAAAAAAAAAATAAAAAGTGTAGCCTGTAACTTGAAGCATAGACTATCAGCATGTGCTTTCCAGGTGAACGTGTTACCAGCATGTATGCACAGGTATTTTTAAGAGTAGACCTGATTAATGGCCCACCACAGTAGAGGTCTGTACTCCAGCAAGAGTCCTATGGGACCCACATATCTTTCAGTGTAAATTTTCAACGCAGGAGCGAGCTGTTAACCAGCCCAGTGTGGGCAGAAGCAGAACAGCACATGTAATGAAATCTAACAAACAGCTGTGATAAAATGAATCACTTAATACTAAAAATAAAAAAATACAAAAAGGAGAACTGAATAGTTGAGAAGCAACCAATGATGTGTACAACTCTTAAATGACATTGTTGTGTCCTAAACTGCATACTACCACAATACATACTATGTACAAAATAATGCAAAATAAGTCAAGTGGGTCAAGTGGGTTTTATTGTCATTTCAACTACATACAGAGTACACAGTAAAACGAAACAACGTTCCTCCAGGACCATGGTGCAACATAGACAGTGCATACAAGACACAAGTGCAACACAAACAAACAAGTGCGGACAGACAACACAACACAGTACATGCACATGCGGAGGCTACAGAGATACAAAAAAAAAAAACCCAGATCAGGTCAAATGTTTACAGCTGTGCGTAGCCCTGTGCAGACCTCTATAATGTATACTCACAGCACTGTATTATGTATGCTCATCTAAGACCCATGGATCAAAAACCATTATGCCTGTTTTCCTGACATTTCATAAGTAAAAGTACAAAGTACTTTCAGTGCGTGAGTGATTCTAGATGTTGCTATTGTAATGTTTATTTTAATTTCTAAGACCTAGGTGGTTTGAAAATCTGTTAATAAAATTGGTGTTAATCAGAAACAATTCTGGAAATGCATACTTGCATGCATGAATACTTCTGATTAAGTACAGTTAAAGTACTTTAACATGGCATTTAGCTGATGCTCTTATGCAGACAGACTTACAAGGTTACTTATTACAGAGGTGGACCAATGTTGTGTTAGTAAACTTGCCCAAAGACTTTGGTGTAGCACAGCATAGTTACCCTGACCAAGAACTAAATCCCAGGTCTTCCACATGGTGTGGTAGTTCACTGGCAGATAGTAGTGTTATCTAATGTGCTACACCAACCACCAGCACATGTACTTCATTACTGTCCACATGCTGTATTTCAGAATGGAAGTCAGAGTGTTCCAGGCTTAATTTATCGGCGCACCTCAATGTGTAGTTACATGGTAGTTTAATCTCACACTTGTTTGTTTATAGAGAAAATAGAGTAGATGAGCTCACACAATCCTGTATAATAACTTATGTCCCTTATGAAACTTATGAAAAATCAATACATTATCAAACACTCTGCCTCCTCTTACAGGACACTGCAGGTCCTGAAGAGTACGGCATTCCTGCAAACACTTTGGACCCGTCCATCAGTTGGAAAGATGTGAGCTGGCTGCAGTCTCTCACCCGCTTGCCCATTATTATCAAAGGCATCCTGACTAAAGAGGATGCAGAGCTGGCTGTGGAGCACGGAGTCCAGGGGATCATTGTGTCCAACCATGGGGGACGACAATTGGATGGAGGACCAGCTACGGTGAGAAACAATGATCACCTGCTTTTCTTTTGCTGTTCAGCTTTTCAACTGCTTCTTTCTCTTCCCTTCCCTCCCTCCCTTCCCCTCCCTTTCCTCGCTGTGTCCTTGTCCCCTGCTCCTGAACACAGATAGACTGTCTGTCTGAGATCGCGGACACAGTACAAGGCCGTATTGAGGTGTACATGGACGGCGGGATCCGCACAGGCAGTGATGTGCTGAAGGCCGTGGCTCTAGGAGCTAAATGTGTGTTTATTGGAAGACCAGCAATCTGGGGCCTTGCTTACAAGGTAACTGTGGGGGAGTGAGGATGATAATTTGTCACTGTGGATGACACGGGTATAGCTTGCAGTGACCCATCACGTGCTTCACATAGTAACTTCAGTTTTTGATTGTGTTGTTTTAAGCTGTTTGTGATTTGGTTGAAGGCCTTTGGCGCATAATGTGTGACACATTTCTCATTCGGCCAGGGTGAGGAAGGAGTGAGGGAAGTCCTCCAAATTCTAAATGACGAGTTTCGTTTGTCCATGGCCTTATCGGGTATGTATCACTTTACAGCAGAGCTTGTGTAGACTGTGCATGTACAGTCTCACTCATGAGAATATCTACTCTTGATCACATCATACCTTTTTCCTGTGTCTTATTTTATCAGGTTGCAGAAATGTGGCCGAGATTAACAAGAACCTCATCCAGTTATCTAAACTTTGACCAAAGGAAAAAAATAGCAGCTGGAGATGAGCTTTACTTACCAGCATGAGCTCCATTACACAAATATGTATTCATGGCTATGGTACACAGATCACACAGATCAACATGCAGATCAGAAGAAGAGCATGGTTAGGAATGATTCACTGAATATTAATATCACAAATGAATCATGTACAAAGGCAGCAGAAACACTATATATAATATCTAATGATTTAATATTGAAAGCATAATGTACTGTAATGGCAACTTGATATAAACACAGATATAAAAATAGAGAAATAGAATTTCCTTGCTGACCGCAGATTAGCAACTTGCTTTCTGTGAGATCTAGTAATTTCCTAATCTATGCATGGTAATGTTTTAAGACTGAGGGGCTGGTTTGTTTCACGGCAGGGGGATGTCAAAGTGCGTGACTGGTGAAAGTTGATTGAGAGTGCAGACGACAAACTTTTGGGTTAATACACAGTGTTGCATCTGACAGTTATTTTTTATCATTTTTTCTCTAGTTGTGTTGTGTTCTGTGACTAGAGGGAGAGGATGGGAAAAAAGGGGTTTTATTCAGGACATTACAGAGAAGGATCAAATGTTGGTTTGTGGGGAACCAGTACATATACATGCTAATGTGTTGTAATTTAATACCTGGGATAAAATAAAACTAATACCATACAATAATCTGCCTCTTGTCAGTGTCCTGCGTTATCATGAGCATTAAATGCTGCTACTGCACTACGTGACTTTAGTAAAACGCTGCATAACGCAAGTCATAATTGTGTAAAATCCTTCAATATTGCTCTACCGTGACGGTCCATATGCTTCTTTCCCTTCAGATGCTACTTCTGTAGCTCTCAGCTTGTCGACAAAAGCACATGTGTACAGCTGTCCATAAGGGGGTACTCACAGTGAGATTTGTATTGACTGCAGTGGTGTAAAGGTGAACCAAACTTGCAAGGAGCATAAAAAATACCAATTATACTAATACCAACTATACATAATACTGCTTTAGGTGGTTTAGCAGCAAAGCTAGCTAGTTGTGTCAAGGTTCAAGGTTTCAAGGTTTAACTTGAATAGGATTATAAACAGTCTTTCAAAACTGACACTGTTTTGAGTAATGTTTTTCAGTCACATCATTTTAAAACCAAAAACTGTTCTAAATATAAATGTTAAAAGACAGCTTGAGTTTGCAGCGATCTGGAGTCAGCTTTTGGTGTGGTCTAGCACTCTGCACAGTTTAAAGTGTTTCTCTTAGAGCAGCACTGAAAGCAAAAGATCAAAAAGTAGGGAAACACCTCTATAAGAGAAGACACATAGGAAGTCTTTGTCCCACACTCATTCACACACACTCTCTCTCTCTCTCTCTCACACACACACACACACACACACATATCTGATGTATATCTAAATATAAATTAGCTTTTTTTAATGGTCCTTCATGGCAGAAGAGGAACACGCTACTTTATTTGCCAGTGCTGAAGGTTTAAGACTGTGTCTGTGTGTACACTGCTTAGACATTTCTACCTTCATCAGAAATGTGAAGACCTTTATGTAATGATGTGTGTGACAGCTGTATGTAAGGCTGTGAGGTTTAGAGTTTGTGTGTTTGTGTGAAAGAGACACAGAGTGAGAAGGAGAAGTGACACAGGAAGTCAAAAGAGGCTTGTGGTGTACAGCTCATATGCCCCAATTTAAAGAAACGGTTTGCAGTGCAATGCTCAGTGCTGTGATGAGAGGAACGCTTTGAAGCTCCACAGAACGCTTCAGTTTTGGTAAGCACTCTTTAATGGGAAACCCTTCTTTTTTAATGCAATTCTGTCAAAACACTTTCTGAACAATGACCGTTGCATACATGTCTCTCTGTGAAGTAGCTTCTAAGTATTTATTAGTATGTAAAGGAATTTGAGCATCTTGCAACACGTGTTTGTGTAGTTCTGTAGAAAAGGTGGATCTGTTCATCTACTTTCTGTCTCAGCCTGGTATAGTTTTGGGGAAAGGCCTATATCTTGTGTGCATGTGTGTCAAAAAAAAAAAAAAAAAAAAAAAAAACACCTGTTGCTGTGGCTTTTTTGTGTGGGGTGCTCATGCTAACCCCCTTTCATTTCCTTTTTCAGACACTCCGCTGTAACAGTGTGTTTTCTATGTGATGCCTTTGTGATCGCAAGAGAACAACATTGAACTTATTTACTTTTATTCACAGCTAGTCATGGGGTAAGAGTTCTCTTCATTCTGTATTTACAGGACAGCTTTGAAGGAACTGATGTTAGTAGGAATTGACCTGTTACTAAACCATAATCTATTACAGTGACACTTAGCCCAGAGAAATGTGGTTTAGAAAATGTAGAATCTGTATTTCAACAGGGAAGGGAATCTGTTTAACAGTAAGAATTAAGTAAAAATAAATTGAATGCCTTATACTTGAAAACTGATCATTGTTATCATTGTTTGGTGATTTATTAAGGCGGATAAGAGACAACACCCTCAAAAACTAGAAATACATAATTACAGCATATAATTTATCATTCAACTTTACTGACAGACATTTCCTATAAATTTACAGTAGCATACTATTTTTGTAAGTTACAGCACTGTAATGCGTAAGTTGTAAAATTACTAAACGATATAAAACCTGAAGTGTTACCGTAGTTTTAATAGTTTTAATTTTTGACATTTGTTAAATTTATTTTGACATTTGTTAAATTTATTGCTAAATATGCTGCCATGTGCTGCATATTCCAGTGTTCCTCTTATTCTGATGCACATGCCCCAGCTTAAAGAGAGCTGGCAATTCCTAATTGATAAATAAAAAGTCAACCAAGGTATATTAGAATGGAAAAACACAAATATCACAGAAACTAATCTTAATCTGCTTCTTTTCAGAAACAGTGGAGAGGAGGGGAAAATGCATCTATCCCGCAGACTGTCCCGTATAGGAAGCAGGGGACAGAGAGAACCACCAAGACCCCCACCCCAAGCAGATAAACCCCCAACCCCTGCCCCTCCAGCTGCCTCAGCGAGACCACCTGAACCTGCTCCAAAGCCTCCAGAGGCAAATGTTAAACCTTCAGAGCCTGCTCCCAAACCCCAGCCAGTCACTCCAAAGAACCCTGAGGTTGCACCAAAGCCCAGTATTCCTCCCAAACCACAAATACAGGTGTTCAACAGCACTGGGCATGGAAATGCCATACTCCAGGTAAAGAACTCTGTTTATATTAATGCAAGCATTTAAAAACACACATTTAACACAAATTCCTATATTAATCAACTAATATTATTATATTGTTTGAGTACAAGTAAAAAGTAGTGTAAAAAGAGACCTGTATAGTACTGACAGTTGGTTATGAGACTACTAATAGTACCATACCAGAAGTTGTGTAGCATATTTTTAAAAGGTTTTATAAAGATGGTGTCCTTGCACCTGAAGAGTCATTTAACCACCCGAGAAAGCCACATGTAAGCATCTAATAGTTCTTGGAGTTACCATGGGTCTACATAGAGCCACTGCCTTAACTAAAGAAACCTCAAATAACTTCTTTTTGAATGAATATGTCCAGTTATGTAGTTATACGAGTGAGGAGTTGAATTGGTGTGGGCACCTACAGATGTTTTCACTTTATATCATTTAGCCAAACCATGTAGTGTCAGTTAATGATAGTGGCTATGCTATTTTCAGGGGCTGGATCATTTTCGATCTGATAAGACACTGTGTGATGTCACTCTGGTGGCTGGAGACAGCAGTGAAACGTTTCCCGTTCACAGAGTGATAATGGCATCAGCCAGCGATTACTTCAAGGCCATGTTCACAGGTGAGTCTTCAACTGTGGGGCCAAATGCTTGGCACTTCTGCATGCTAAGAATGCATTACTTGCCTGTATTTTGTAAAAAAAAAAACAAAGTCCATTGATTGATCATTACAGTGATGATATAAATGCCAAACTTAATCACTGGTCACTCAATCAGCTTCAAATCTGATCTCTGCAGGAGGGATGAAAGAACAGGCGCTGGAGGAAATTAAACTGCATGGTGTGAGCAGCACAGGCTTAAAGAACATTATTGAATTTATTTATACATCTCGCCTGAGTCTGAGCCTAAGCTCCCTCCAGGACACTTTAGAGGCTGCCAGTTTCCTCCAGGTCCTTCCAGTCCTCAACTTCTGCAACCAGCTCCTAAGCAGCGAGGTACATGAGAATTAATACACCTTCTGAATGAACTGATTCAAATGATTCACTACTGTTCAAATGATCAGAATCACTTGTCATGTTAAAGGATTGTAGAAATTATTCTATTTACTAATAGCTTACATCAATTAGATCAGGTATAGACAACTTGACACAATGTGATAATTTTTAGTCGTTTTAATTCATTTCTTAGAGCAAGATAATGCTATTACATGCTAAAATACCAAAGCAATAGTACAATCTTGAGTTTTTAAATCATTGTTTGAGACATTTTTTAATAGTAATTTCTTATGACTTTTCTAAAAAAAAAATTAAAAAAAAATTTTTTAAGAATTTTTGAATGATTGATAATTCTCTTATATCGCTCTCTCAATCACTATACAATCGTCAACACTTCTGTTTATCTGAACACATCTAAAATATTATTTACTATTTATTTTAATATTTGTTGACTGCTGCATTACAAATTAAAATAAAGGCTGAATATGAATTTGCACAGAGTATGAATCATAAAATATAATAATATTAGTTGTCTGCAGAAAACCTGTTTGTATGCTATTGATACTTGATTTCAAACAGTGCTGTTCATGCTTAAAGGAAATAGAGCGTATGGGTTTTTAAAAGAAGCTATTCTCTATGTCTCTTCCATGCTACAGGTCACCATAGAAAACTGTGCAGAAGTTGAGCGCATTGCAAGTGATCTTCTCCTGGAGGATGTTCAGGCCCATGTTAACAACTTTGTGTGCCAGAACTTTGCTGCTCTGGTGCAGAGCGGACGCTTCCTGGAGTTGTCAGAGGCCACTGTAATGTTTGCCCTGTCCAGTGATTCGCTGAAAGGCTTCTCAGAGATGGAGCTCTACCGTGCTGCCCGGGTTTGGCTGGCACACAATCCCAGCGAACGTCGGCCTGCTGCATATTCCCTGATGCGGCACATCCGCTTCCCCCTAATGACCCCCGCTGAACTCCTGCAGATATCTCAGGAAGATCAGACAGATGAGAGCAATGAGGGGGAGAAGAAAAGAGAGGAGCCTTTCATGCGTTCCGACACCGCCTGTGTGAACCTCCTCTTGGAGGCCAGCAACTACCAGATGCTGCCCTTCCTTCAGCCGGCACTGCAGACCGAGCGGACCCGCATTAGGTCAGACGCCACGCACCTGCTGGCTCTGGGCGGGGTGATGAGACAGCAGCTGGTGGTCAGTAGGGAGTTGAGGCTCTACGACGAGGAGGGAGGAGGTACGTGGAGGGCTCTCCAGCCCATGGAGGTTCCTCGGTACCAGCATGGAGTGGCCCTGCTGGGAGGGTTCCTCTACATCGTTGGGGGACAGAGCACTTACGACACAAAGGGTAAGACGGCAGTGGACAGCGCTTACAGGTACGACCCTCGTTTCGACCGCTGGCTGCAAGTGGCCTCTCTAAATGAGAAGAGGACGTTCTTTCATCTGAGTGCTCTGAAGGGGAAGCTCTATGCTGTTGGGGGGAGGAACGCCACAGGCGAGATCGGTAAGTTCCAAGAATGTCTAAAAAAAAAAAAAAGAAACATGCCTAGACATCACTGTGTGTGTCACAGAGTGGTAGACTGATTTGTCAGCCAAGTAGTTGGCACACATTCAGTGGCTTTTAGTCATCTGACCAGACCTAACATGCCTCATAAGAAGCATAAACAGCATCTACTATTGTGTTCAGAGGATCTTTTTTTTTTACTTTCAACCTAACCATATGAAAAATTTAATAAAAATGACCACATATTAAAATATTACTTATCCTGTTTTACAGTAAGATGTCAGAGGTAACAATAATTCATCAAGGTCATATCATAAAAAGGGTTTGTATTGTCTACCTACAGATACAGTGGAGTGTTACAACCTGAACAAGAACGAGTGGACCTTTGTGTCGCCCATGAGTGAACCTCATTACGGCCATGCTGGTACCGTGCATGGAGGGCTTATGTATGTGTCAGGTAAGATCGCCCTTTCCATAATGAATTATTTATTGAATACTTTTTTTTTTCTTTCTAATATGCACCATTGGATAGAAATCAAAACATTTTGTAACTCCCAGTCCTAGGAGAAATAAACAGAAGTATACGGTTACTTTTTTAAAAATGTTTCACTCTGCATCGTTTTAACCAGTTTAACAGAGGAGTCATTCAGGAGTTCAACAGTAGTGACTACAGTCTTTTACACATCTCCTAGCAAAAGTCATGTACCATAGACAAAAATTAACAGAAGTTGCAGACATGCTAAGAGCATTGCTATAAATCCATTTCACTGCCTACAGTCAGGACTTTTCAGGAATATGTAATTTCATTACAAGAATACAAAAATGAGGTTCTGTGACAGACCTAAAGGACAAACATTAGAAACTGAACTGAGTTTAATTTCAGGGGCATATGTTTAGACCATTTCTTCTATAATGCACTGACCTTTGTTGCAACATATAATGACTATCACAGACTCCTGAGTGGGTGGGGGCACTTATTGTTTTGTAGATTAGGTCAGGTCCTGCAGGTTCCTTTTCTTACCACATCCTTCCTGGTTGCAGTTACTACCAGCTTGTGCTGTATTTTCTCACATCAGGGTAAGCGTATATAATGTAAAACAATGAATAACCACAGACAAAAACACTGGGACCCCTTGCTTGTTGTTAATGGAAATGCAAACAACCAAAAATGCCAGTGCAACCAAAAACAACCATGCAAACCAGTAAACCAGTGAGGTACCATATCAGTGCATTGAATATTTTTAGTCACCAGCATGGTACATTGCATGGTCATGCATGCCCAATGCCTGTTGAACACGTGGACAGTGCAACGTCTCTCAACCGTGAATCAACCACAGGTCTAGCGCCTCTACTGCCTTGGTTGCAGTACAATCTGTAGCTTCACCCATCCCCATATGTTTCTACAATACCATCTCATTTCTCCTTTAAACTGTCTTTCCATCACCAGTGTCTGATTCCAACAGTTGGTTGCCTCAATAAAGGTGGCCGGTCAACTCAATGAGTTGGCTAGTCTGGCTCTGGTTAATTTGACAACATGGCAGGCAATTTTGGCTTCATTTCTATAGAACTGAAGGGAATGGAACCGCAGCGTCTATGTTTTCTACAGTCATTGTGCATGCCCTCAGTGCCCATGTGCAACATGGTTTCAGTGCCAGGCATGTAGCACCAATATTGCCATCAATTAAAAACTTTTTTTTCTTCATTCCTCAGGTGGAATAACAAGAGATGCCTTCCAGAAAGAGTTGTCGTGTTACAACCCAGACACAGACTCGTGGAGTCGTCGAGCAGACATGATGGAGCTCCGTGGTCTACACTGCATGTGCACTGTGGGCGACCGCCTCTATGTCATGGGTGGAAACCACTTCCGTGGAACCAATGACTATGATGATGTGCTCAGTTGCGAGTTCTACAATCCTTCAACTGACCAGTGGACACTGGTGGCTCCGATGCCCAGGGGTCAGAGCGATGTCGGTGTTGCCGTGTATAAGGGGAAAATTTATGTTGTGGGGGGTTATTCTTGGAACAGTCGGTGTATGGTGGACATTGTGCAGTGTTACGACCCTGAAAAGGATGAGTGGGAGAGGGTGTTTAATGTTCTGGAGCCTCTTGGAGGCATACGAGCTTGCACCATGACTGTCCACTGTCCAGAGGCTTCTGTGGATGAAGCTCAGATGCAAGAATGTCCCCTCCCAACAGCAAAGAACTGATCTACAGAGGACAGATCGTTTTGGTGCCTGTGCATGGCACAGAAGGAGGGCACTGGCAATAGACCTATAACATGTCATCAGAGCTATTAACACTCCTGAAAAACTGGGCTATTCTTTCGATTGTTTGTATATTTTGAATATATATATATATTTATATATATATATATTTTTTTTTTTTTTTTTTTTTTTTTTTTATATATATAAGTTTTATAAGTATATATATATAAGTTTTTTTGAATTGCAAATTAGCATTTTAGCTGGACTAGGTGTCTCTTTGCAAATCCTTGTTGTAAAACCAGTCCTTCTTAATGTGATTCATGAAGTGCGTTGTTTTTTTAATGCTCATACATATATAATATGCTTAGTAACAGGATAGGTTACACAGAATAATATGATCTATTATCTTTGTTTACTTTTGATTTGCATTGCATTAATGACAGTAGTTTAGTTTTCTTTTATTGTCAAATTTCCCCCTTTTTCTCCCAATCTGCCAAATAACTTAGTGGCCAGCTACCCACCTGGAGAGAGCACAATTGCTCTCTCAGACACTGTCTGCTCATGGCAAAGCTGGGCCATAGTGGCAGTGCATTAGACTGCTGAACCACTTGGAGCCCCCACAGCAGTTTGGTTTTGACACCGTCTTGAATTATATTTAATGGTCGGTGCAGCATAGTGGTTAACAACACCAACTTCCCCATGGCAGACTAGGGTTCAATTCCCTGTCTGGGCAAGCCCACTACGCTGCACTAGTAGGAGTCCTTGGGAAAGACTCATAATGCTATATTCACCTATCTGTGTTACATGATTTAAATGGTGTAAATGTAAATACATTTCACCTGTCAAGACAAAAACTTTATACCGTTTGTTCACAATGTCTCCTCTGAAACTACAGTTCAGATGTATCTCAGGAATATTCAGTAAACTACCCAGTTTAGTATAAAGCAGAAGTGACCATTGTGTACTATACCACCACATTCTTTCCTCAAACCTTGAGACCACATTACTGATTAGATAAGATGTTAGAGACCTAAAGTGCTACAACCAAGGTCTGTGCACACCTACTGAATAAACATGAACATGCTGTCACAAATTCTGATGTGTTATTATGAAGTGTTACAGAGCAGTGGTTCTTATATTAGTCTTCCCCCTGACTCCAGATTTTTGCTTCAGTCCAGTTTACAGTACAGGAAGAGAGAAAAAAGTGGACCATTGGGGGATGGGGGTCCTGAGTGTTTGTTTAATAAACAGTGTTTTGGAGGGTTTATTGCACAACTAGGCAATTTATCACCTAGGAAGAGTGAAATTCTATGCAAAGGATTTATCAACACTTTTTGTTTCATCTTAAGTTTATTTTAACTGGTACAGAGATTAGTCTGTAAAGCTGTGAATGATTTTTTTGTTCTTGTATCTTTCTATTAATTATATTGTTCTTTTTAATCCCCTTGTTGCATTTTACGTTTGAAAAGTTATATAAATAAAGTTGTATAATTATTATTATTAGTAGTAGTAGAAGTATTGTAGATTATCTATGCGATCAACATGAGGGTATGGAAAGGACATTAGGGATACAGTCATAGAATTTATCATGATGGCCATCTCGTCTCAAAAACAAATGAAGTGCTCCGATACCTTTGACCTTGACGTTTTTGTCCTCACTGATTGTGATTTGTATCCCTGAGGCAACACTGGGCTTGTCCTTGGCAGCAAGCTTAAAAACATGCCTCGCTCCTAATCTCCCTGCCTCCCAGCCTTCAGATCTTGTCCCTTGCCCTCTCACGTCTGAGTGTCTCTGGAATATTCTGGGTGGTGCAGAGGCAGAGTGGCAGAAGCTGTGGAGATGTCTCTCACTGGAGATGTGTGCGTGCTAACGGGTGCTTGCGGCTTTCTTGGGGAGAAGCTGGTCAGGCTGCTGCTGGAGGAGGAGAAGCTTGCAGAAATTAGACTGCTGGACAGAAACATCCGACCTGACTTCATACAGTCTCTAGAAGGTAAACACTGACCGCAGCGCTTCTGCCTTTTGTCTCGGATTTATTCTCAGTTAAATTGTCCATCCATTCTTAGTCTGTCATCTTCTCAAACTTAAAAGCATCATATGAAGTACTGCCATTCATAATATATCATATAACCTGTCCTAATGGATTCCATTTTAGTACATTTTAGTACAACATCATTGGGTTTCTTAAAGACAGTTCAGTGGAACTGCTTTAGTAACAGATATGAAAACCCTTCTTCATGTGAAACCATTTTAAAGAAGTTTAAAGAGCAACATTTACAGCTATGGACTTTTGCTGATGCTCTTATCCAGAGTGACTTTAATTTGAATCATGGTACACAGGTACACAGGTAGGAAAATGTAGATGCAGAATATAAAAATGTTCTACACTAATTAAATATTTGTGCCATAACCTCACATTTCAGCATAAAAAAAAAAATTCTGATGAATAGAACTATAGTAACTGTAGAACTGTCTTCTGTTAAATGTTTAGAAAAACAGCAACTAGTAGATCCTGCATGTCTAAAACTTTAACACTCATTGCACGGTTCCCAGACTGCTGCGGTGAGACAAAACTGAGTGTGTTTGAGGGGGACATCAGGGACAGTGAGCTGCTGAGAAGAGCCTGTAGAGGAGCGACACTCATCTTTCACACTGCCTCTCTCATAGACGTCACTGGAGCTATCGACTACAGGGAGCTATATGAGGTCAATGTCAAAGGTTAGAGATCAGCTCTTTCAACTGTACTATGCTTTCTACAGCCTGCTCATAAATTAATCATGAATATAAAAATGGATGAACTGTAATGCAGGGACAAAACTATTGGGATGTCCACTCACTCATTGTTTCTTCTGAAATCAAGGGTATAGAAAATGAGTTTATCATTTTGTTGGAGTTTTGCTTTTGTTGGAGTAACTGGAGTCTCTACTGTCCAGAGAAGGCTTAAGTATTAGAGTTATTTATATATTTATATAAAGTGTTTTAGCATTTCTAATGTCCTATTTATTATCAAATGTTTGGCAAGCACCTGTATTCAAATTATATAGTTTAGTTGGTATAGTAAATACATAATTACTGTTTATTTACTGAATTTAAAATTGAGGCATGTGTAAAGCATGTGGCTCATTTTTATATTATGTTTTTTTTGTTTTTTTTTTCAATATGTTACATTCAGTAAAAATCAAATAAAATTAGGTCTACAATGTGCAGAAAATGCCATTCTTGTTATTTTTTCATGCTAAGTATTTGGTTACTTCTTAACACATCACAAACAAGTAATTTGAACAGGGGTGTCCAGACTTCTGTAATTCATTATAATTATATTCATATCATTATAATACACATATTTTGAAAATTATTATTATTTTAATTGTTGTAAAAAACAACATAATCAACTGACTGAACTGAGTGCTCTGTATTGAGGTCTGTACTGCACTGACATAAAACAAACACCTAATTTCTCTATTTTTCCAGGTACCCAGTTTCTCCTAGAGACATGCATCCAGGAGAGTGTGGCTTCGTTCATATATACCAGCAGCATTGAGGTTGCTGGTCCAAATCCTCGTGGTGAGCCCATCATCAATGGCAATGAGGACACTGTGTACACCTGCACCCAAAGGTTTCCCTACAGCCTAACCAAAAAGGAAGCTGAACAGCTTTGCCTTAACGCCCAAGGAGAGCAGCTTTGCAATGGGGGTTGTCTTGCCACCTGTATTCTGAGACCAATGTACATCTATGGAGAAGGCTGCCGTTTTACTTTAAGCCATATGCGAGATGGCATCCGGAACGGTGATGTGTTACGGCGGATTTCAAGGCGTGAGGCTAAAGTGAACCCTGTGTATGTGGGAAATGTTGCTGTGGCTCATCTGCAGGCTGCTCGAGCTCTGAAGGAGCCACAGAAGAGAGCTGTGGTTGGTGGAAACTTTTACTACATCTCAGACAACACGCCACCCATCAGCTATTCTGACTTCAACCATGCTGTTCTGTCTCCTTTAGGCTTTGGCATTCAGGAGAGGCCTGTCCTACCTTTCTGTATCCTCTACCTTATGTCCTTCCTCATGGAAATGTTCCAAGCACTGCTCCGCCCCTTCTTGCGCTTTACCCTACCCTTCAACAGGCAGCTTCTGGTCATGCTGAACACACCCTTTAGCTTCTCCTATCAAAAGGCCCGCAGAGATTTGGGATACGCACCTCGTTACGAATGGGCAGAAGCACGCAAGCGAACTACTGATTGGTTAGCATCTGTTTTAGCCAGAGAAAGAGAACAAATCAGCCTGAAGTAAAAGCCAGCCATATTGTTCTTTATGTTCTACTGACAGATTGTTCAGGCTGTATCTGAATAGTTGTCTGAAACCTCCGTTCCACTCAGCTTTCCTTGATTTTGGCTTATCTGAGGGCCAAGTGGATCTGTGTGCTAATCAGATCTGCCAATATATGTGCATGTCTATGAGCTGTAGATCAGGCAAAATAAGAGTGGAAAGCAGATGAAAGGGAAAATTCATTCAAATATTTAAGTAATATTCTTTAAATAATGCTTTTAATTCAAATAAGTCTAGAAATGCTCCTACTTATTCATTAAAATTATATCACCAGAATAACAATTTGTAAAACATTTGTAGAAAGGTTTTGATGACAAGAATGTCTTACTATTTGGTTGGTCCGCCTTTTGCTTTAATGTGTGCACTTGAGCTTCATGGACTCCACAAATGTGATTTTAAAAAGTCTATAACATGATCAATGGCACACATTTGCTTTAACTGTAATATTTACCTTGGAAATTTTATTTTTTTCTGTTTCTGAAATCTAGGTTTAAATGAATATGTCTGTGTACTTTTGTTCTTTACTATAGTTTCATACAGTTTTCTGGAAGTGATCTAGATGAATTGCCTCCCACACATTCTAGACTGCTGTCCACAGACCTCCCACTGTGGTTGGATTTCTTTTCGACATAAGGTTCCCTGGTTCTCAATGGTGAACTCCATCCAGAGACCAGCAGTGTGATAGCTTGCATTGGCTTATTTTTTGGTGGTTTTATTTTGATGGTTTTCAACCAAATAAAACCAAATTAAGGTGCTACAAATGATTCTTTGAGGGCTGCCATATAAGAAGCACTTTTGGCTTGATAAAGAACCGTGTTTGTAAAAATAAAACTTCAGAAACAAAAATTCTAAACTTTACATCAAGTGAAGTTTCTTTAAATCCTTAAAAAGGTTTTTCACATATCTTTTACAAACTTAGTTCTCAATGAAACCAAAGGTGTTTTCTCAATGACTTCGCTCTAACAACCCTTAGTAGTTCTCTTTTTTTGTAGTGTGTGAATTCCATCAAGCCAATCAAGCCCATGCCCCCCCCCCAGACAGCACAAGTGGCCATCTTCTTTCCATCCAGTGTGTCTGCTGGCTGCCACAACAGGGCCAGGTACACGGAACAGCAGTTCAGAAAAAGAGGCGGTGGCTGGTTGTGCATGTGTTGGAGGAGGCGTATGTGTGTACTCACCCTCCCTCGTATGTAGTATGTGTGTACTCACCCACCCTCCGCATTGTGTGTGATATGGGGAGAATATGTATGAGTTGTGTAATTGGTTAACAGGGGATAAAATGAGGGAAACAATCTGAAAAAATTAATAAACATGCATGAATTAAGCTGTCAATGAGGGTTTGCAATAAAAGCTATTCTTCTTAACATTGTGAGACATGTGTTTGTTGCCACTGTTGTTGTTTTCAGACTAGAGTACATCAGCACAGTTGAATAGGAACATAGAATAACCCTCTGTATCCCTCTGTAACTTACAATGTAGTGTAAATGTGTAGGTATTTGAACCGTGGGTCAGAAGGTCAGTCAAACTTACCGAAACTCCAACCCCCAGCTAAAACAATTCTCAGAGACTGGGTGAATACTGCCAAAGACCAGAGTCCAGCGGCTGGACAAAAACAAACATTTAAGCCCAGTGAGGTCATGGATTCACAGCCAGCTGCAGCACAATGAACACAGATCATTTGTTTCACATTGCATGAGTTAGAGCCTTCTCTGTGTAGGCTACAGCTTCGTCGTCTCTGAAGCACAAGATGGATGCAGGCAGTTAATACCACACAAGTGCTGTTGTGCTGTTGTAGGTTATAAAAGCACAGCAGGGCTGGAAGGGAGGGCTTGCCAAAAGCTCCCTCATCTCACTTAATCGGATATTGTTACTTTTTTTCAGTGCCAAGCACTGTGAAGCAGATTGTTCTTTGCTGTAAATTCTGCTATTAAGTGAATTCCAGACCTGCCTTGGAGTGTTGGCTTCAGGAAAAGGAGAGAATGGGGTTTGGCAGAAGTTAGACAGTGAAAAGTCTATTGACCCACTGGAGTAAGTCAAAGCGAAAAGGACTATATAGTAAACTGTCTGAAAGGTACAGATTCATCCTAAGGAAAAATGGCTTTGAAATGGATCAAGATACTCACACTTTTGTCAATCGGTGCCACTGCAGTGATTGGTAAGTGTAAACTGTTGTGTATACATTACAAACAAATGCAAACTAAACTGTGGAAAAGTGTGAATAAATGACTGGTACTTTCACTTTCATCATTTACAGAATAAGTATACCATAATACTGATTAAAAATATATTGTGCTTATTTGCATTATTTGGACCTTCTATATATTTATGGCAAGACATTTCAATGTTGTGATGCAATTTAAATGGATAATTAAATGAATATTTACACTGTTTTTCCTTCTTATCCCAAATGCAATCAGCTAAGACATGTTTGTTGGCTTGTTTACATTTGCAGGGGAGCTAAGAGATTAATACACTAGCTGTCTAGACACATAGATATATTTTAGTCTTATATTAGTCTTGTAGCTCTGGTGAACTGTGTCAATGCTCTTTGTGCGCTTATCATATCATAGGTTTTTTAAGCTTTCATTAAGGGTCCTGCTGAATGTGGTGTGATAATGAAGTGACCTGATTAAAGTGATTTATCAGCTTTACTATTTAGTTTGAGTTTAGGATAATGACCATTAATTTACAAAAATAGCAAACACACTGGAAATGTACCATCTTATCTTAGATTTACTTAGATTTTGTCATTCAGCACTTAAAATTATGCAGACAACAACTCATACATACATGCTTGTGATATTTCTTTTACAGTTCTAGCAGACATTGGTTTTCTTTTTTTTTTTTACTGAAATGTAAATGTATTTTACTATCAGTATATTAGTTCAAAGTGCTCAGTTGTTTGGTTAGAGCAGTGATACTGCAATTTACAACTACAGGGCTTGACCAAATTACACATCTGCATAGTTACTCTGTCTTTCATAACAAAGTTAATGAAAGATAAAGAATCATGTCTCTATATCCTGTGCCAAGGATATGCAAATCAGGCCTAATGCATGTCATTAATTTAATTTAGGAACTTCCAGATGAATCAGTTTTATAAATTCTATGACTCTCCAAACTTTGTACGACATTCAGCAAATATAGGATCCTCTAAGCAACTGTCTAAAGATCTAGGGACACCTGGTAAGTTTTGAAAAAAATAGGATTTGGGTTACATTTGCCTTAGTTTAAGTGCAGTGACAGGAAGAAGTCAAAATAGAACTCTTTAGGCAAAACAAAAAAGGAACTGCGATGCTTGAGTGTGAATCTATCGTGCTGTTGGGTTATATTGCCACCGGTGGCATTGACAACAAAACACTGGTATAGGGAAGAATGAATTTCAAAAACGGCATTGCAAATGTCAAACCAAAAATGAAGCTTCTACATTTTCTACAGCAGGAAAATGTACCTCAAAATCCGCCCCAGACTACTTGAAAAGTCCCATACTGAAAGCTTGAGGATTTCCCCTTACAGTCCCCCTGATCTAAACATCATTGTAATCGTGCTGTAAAACAAGCTGTGCATGCAAAACAACCCAACAATGTCTCAGAAATAGAGAACTTCTGCAAATTAGAGCTGAACTACAAGAAGTGAAAAAGAAGGTACTTAGTACTGTGCTCTTTGAATCTCACCATGGTGATGCCACTCACTTCACCTATCTATAGCAAACCAAAGTAAATGTATGAGGTTTAACGAAGCTCCTGCAAAATCCTCTCTAACCATGTTCTAATCATTTGCAGCTGGTTAAAATTTTAGACATTTTAAGTAACAAATGTGGATGTCTTAACTTTGTTTCTTCCAAGAAGTTATACTGTTTAAGTTATATTTGACAAATAATTTTTAAAAGACATTTCTTGTATGAGTTGTATTGCCTCCATCATTCATTATTGTTTAAATGAAGATCAAATGTTTAAATAAAGGGTGTCCTAATTTATTCACATGCCTGTATCTACTGCACTTTTCACTATCCTTACAGTTAGTGATGAAGCGTCCAAAGGAAAGTGTGCAGATTTCAACAACACCATCTGGATAGAATACAAGCAAGGAACCAAGGTGCAGGTCCAGTACCTGCTTCTAACCCGAAAGAATGCAGACTGTGCTAGCCTCTTCACCCAAGAATGCCTCAACCACACCCAGCAACACACTGCATACTTCAACTCTACACTTAACACTATAGTCATAATTCATGGGTACAGGTAATTTGTCTTTCTGGTCACTTCTGATGTTCATTAAGTCTCTTCTTTACAGATAAATCTCTCTTCTCTCCCCTTAATTGGCTGCCACCTCTTTCAGGGCTATAGGCAGTAAGCCCTCCTGGGTGAGTGGCTTAGCCCAAGCTTTCTTACAGAAGGAGGACGTGAATGTATTGGTAGTTGACTGGATCTATGGGGCATCCTTTGCCTACAACCTGGTGGTGAAGAACTACAAGGAGGTGTCTGTGCAGATATCTGTTCTTATTAATCAGCTGACGGTAAGAGTCTTATATACTATATTATGTCTTCCAATAGAGCAGACCAGCACTGAATCACTGGAGAGTTTTAACAGTGCCATTTTGTCCGTGCAGACCTACGGTAGTACCCTGGAATCATTTCATTTCATTGGAGTAAGCCTTGGCGCTCATGTAGCAGGGTTTGTGGGGACTCTGTTCGAAGGCAAACTGGGCCGAATTACAGGTGAGGAACACATGTCTGCCCCGCTATCTTTCATCAGCTTAATGAAGTCAAATAGTTGAATACGGACCCTGAAAAAGCTAAATACACTACTTGTACAGGTTTGTTGATATTTACTAATTTAATTGGCTTATAAATTCCTTTCAAAATCAGGGGAACTAATAGAGAGTTTGTCCCTCCTTTACTACAGACTTCAAAGTCAAAGTATATATTTTATTTTATATAGTATATTGACTCAGAATGTATAAAATGACCGACCCTCTGGCTATACATAATGGACCCTCTTTCAGAACAATGGCTCTATACCACACATTTAGGATCTGTGAACCTTCTTTTTCCAGAATGATCATTTAAAGCTCAGGAAAACATAAGTCTTACTCTACAGTGCTTACTCTAGTCACTCTAGGCTGTAAGCTCGCTTCTAGGGCTTCTCTAAACCCTCCTTCCCAACATGTTTCCACAGGTCTGGACCCAGCAGGCCCCATGTTCAAGAATGCTGATCCATTTGATCGCCTCGATCCTTCAGACGCCATGTTTGTTGAGGCCATACACACTGACTCTGACTGTGAGAAAGAAACTTTCTCTTTCCTGACCTAATGTATACTTGTAGTACAAATGGGTGCAGCTTTTCATGCTTGTATAATCTCTGCCATTAGAATGGACTGATATAGACCTCCCTTGCTGTAAGGCTTTTGTACAGCAACCAACCAGCTTCATATTGTGCTTCTTGTTATCTGTATGCTCAGAGCTTGTTTTAATGTTTTGCCCATTTGGCAGATTTCGGCATCTCTATTCCTGTTGGACACGTGGATTTTTTCTTAAATGGTGGCATGGACCAAACAGGATGTGCACGCTCTAAGTTCGCCTCAAGTATGTGGACTAATTATTGAAAGCTAAGACGGTAGCTAAAACCTGACTAAAAATGCCCTGTTAACCTCTGGTCCCTGAGGACCACAGTCCAGCCCAGTTCCATGAATTCTGTTCTTGAACACACCAGATTCAACTCAGCGGTTAGTGACCAGGTTTACTGCGCAGAGTAATGGGTGAACAATGACTGAACAGCCCTGTTCTATAGAGTTAATGTAAAAACTACCACCCTTTCAGTAGTGCTTGACTATAAGAGAAGGTCTATTTAAGTTCAAATCCGTGTATTTGGATGAAAGGGAATTCTGTCTGCAGAATTAAAGGATAAACGCATGAGCAGCCGTGATTAGCTCAGAATCCCTGTTTGTTGTCAGTTCTTATTTACTTTCCAGTGTACGGCTATGTGATCTGTGACCACATGAGGGCGTTGCATGTGTACATGAGTGCACTGAATGGATCCTGTGCCCTGACTGGATTCCCCTGCTCCAATTATGAAAAGTTTCTGGCAGGGCAATGCATAAGCTGTGATGAAACCTTCAACGGTACCTGTCCTCAGATGGGTAAGGGTGGTTCTTCACCATTTACAGCTCACTAATGTGCTCGCATGAGTTTGCAAATGTGCATACAAAGACATTTACTTGTCCTTTTGGCCCATTTTACTTTGCTGCTTTTGGTGTGTTCTTATGTTAGTAAAAAAAACTAACTGTATTTTACATTGCAGTGTGTTAAACAGAGTGTAAGGTAATGTAGGTGTGTGTTTGTGTGCTAGGTTTGCTAAAGAACAGTGGCATAACAGTATCACCTCTGCCGAAACATGAGAAAGTCTTCCTCCTGACAACATCTGAAGCTCCTTTCTGTGGTGGGTATCACAATGGAGAAACTGATCTCAGATTCATGTGCTTAACAGAATGAATAGTCTATAAGGAGCAGTGGAAATGTTCTAATCTGCATCCAAAGAAAATTACAATCTAAATACTAATATTGCTGTACATTAATGATATTTGGGTTTAAGATCAAAGAATAAATATCAAAAGATATGCAGACTGCATTGTTGAAAAGTTCAAGTGATTGTCAAGCTGAGAAAAGAGGAAAAATCAATCTGAGCAAACCATGGGCATAGCCAATACAACAATATAGAATGTCTTGAAAAAGACATACTAGCAACCAGCCATTAAAGGAATGCAAATAAGGAATGCTATATGTCCAAATATTTGTGGACACCTCTTCTAATGAGTTCATTTAGCTAATTTACATTGCCCCCATTGCTGACATAGATATGCAAATGCACATACACAGACTGTCTAGTCCCCATAGAGACATATTGCCAATAAATTGGGTCTCTCTGGAACAGATAAACATGAACCTGTTGGCACCATATCTAATGCCAGATGTGGGCTAGAGGGGTATAAAGCCCCCATCATTGAGCTGTGGAGCAGTGGAAGTGTGTTCTCTGGAATGGCGGTGGTGTTCCATCCAAGACTTTTTGGATGGTGGGGTGGTGATCGTTCAACATCCTGACCTCACTAATGCTTTTGTCACTGAATGCAATCAGAGCCTCACAGCAGTGCTCCGAAATCTAGTAGAATGGCTTCGAGAGTTACTCCATTAAAAGCAAGATTAACTCTTTTTTATCACTTTGATTTTGGAAAAAACAATGAAGGAGCAGGTGTCCAAATACTTGTCCAAGTATATAGCGTATATATAGCGTATTACAAGCCACCATTCAAGACTTCAAGAGCAAAAATATTTAGGCTGTACCACAAAATACAAATCACTCATCAGCAATAGAAACTGGATGGCCAGATTGCAACAGACAGATGAGACTAAGATTAGCCTCCACCAGAGTGATGGTAAGGCCTTGTCATGGCTTGGGCTTGCATGGCTGGCTCTAAAACTGGCTCACTAACCTTTATTGAATTCAACACTTAAGGGAAGTCAGGGGGACAGTTTGATGCAGTTATTGCAAGTAAGGAAAATGCAACCAAATATTAAGTGTTAATTACGCAAATAAAGCCATTTGCTGATTTTAGCACGGGTTGGATTCCTGTCCTGCACCCATCGAATCCTGGTAGGCCCCAGACCCACTACGGCCCTGACCCAGCCTAAACTCTTTTAACTTTAAGGCTTATGTTCGATAAGCAGTTCTGTTGATCACCTTTTTTTGTCTTTTTCACTTAGCTCACCACATCCTAATTGAGCTGAAGGTCAGTCGTCTGGAGAAGAGTGCTGAGGTGCAGGTTACCCTGATCTCCATGAGTGGTGCTGAGACAGAGCAGAAACTCAGGCTGTGTGTACCACCTGCTTTTCAACAGCTCCTATTTATCCATCTACTAGTACTCGTACTTCTTGTTCAACTTGTTTTCTGTCCATTTTTATTCTAGAAAATACTGTCAGTTGGTGTGGGTGAGGTGAGTGATACTGTTTTTTATCATCTGCTCATAACTGTTTTCCATTTGCCCACTGCAGGCAGACCGATGAAATGATTCATAAAAAAGTGATAGGACATCCAGAGTGCCTCTGTAAGATCGACTCCATCCAGCTGAAGAATACTGGAGCCCGATTTTACAGACAAGGGAACATTCACTTTGAATACATCTGCATCTCTGAGATTCCTAAAATGAGGTAATGATCAATCTTGTTATCTCTACCTTTGCCTCTGACTTCTGTATGCAAAGCAAATTATACAGTGTATGATAGTGATTCGTTTACAGCACAGTGTCAGTGTGCTCGTGTGAAGGGTTTTCTGTTTCTGTCCCTTTTTTGCATTTATAGGAGGAGTTCACTGTGTGTGGAGAACATTAACATTGGAAGGGGAGCTCCATGGTCACACGACTTTATCCAAGTGTGCTGAACTTACTTGATAGAGCTAAGATCTCTTATAAACTGGACAGGCTCTACAGAAGGAAGGCATGAAACTCACTGCTAGCGAAGTGGAATGTGTGTAAATGTACACCAAAAAAAAAACATTACATTGAAACTGCCTGTCTAATATTGTGTAGGTCCCCCACCAAAACAGGTAGTCATCTGACCTATCTAGGCATGAACTCCCAAAAGCAAAACCTCTAAAAGTGTTCTTTGGCAATTGACACCAAGACATTAGCAGCAGGTCCTTTAAGTCATGTAATTTGTAAAATGGGGCCTTCAAGGATCAAATCAATGAGCCTTGTCCTTCCTGGATCCACTTTTGGTGGATACTGACCACTGCATACCAGGAACACCCACTTCCTTATAATCAATGTTAATCATGTCACCTGTCAGTGATTTTAATGTAATGGCTGATTAGTGTATTTGCAATTGATTATGTATCTCTATTTGCTTCACACCTGAGCAAAAATATATAAGCACAGTATGCAGCAGTTCTGTAAGTTGGAAAAAAGGACGGAAACAGCTCACTGCAGGACTAGCATGTTGCGAACATGTAAAGTCAATAGTATTTACTAAAGTCACACATTTTTCATATATAATGTGTAAAATACCATATACAAATGCATTCGTTATTAAACATCCTTAGATATTTCAGAGCAGTAGTAGTTACACATGTTTGGTTTCTATCTCAAATAATGCGACATGTTGAAGATTAGATTCACTACATTGCCTGTGTTAGTAACGCTGCACTTACACATTTAATTAATCTGGTGTGCTTCAACATACACTGTTGGATATTGTGTCATTCTAAAGTAGAACACAGGGCCCCTTGGGTGGCCCCCTTGGTGAGTGAAAACACTGTGGAAAGATGTGAAAAATCGCACCAATCTGTAAAGTAATATTGTGAATTTTTTATATTTTTAATATTTCCTCTTAAGCTCACTCTGCAGGTTTTCAGTATGAGTTAGGTTGGCGGGCTGTCTAAATAAATCAAAAGCTTGATTCTTGAAAACATTTTTTTTAAAGTATGCCTTTGACCATTCACTGTTGGAAGATCCACCCAAAAATCTGCCTGGAATTTGATGGGTCCATATTGTCATATTGCCTCAGTTCCAGTGGTGTTAGTAATTAGTATGTTGGGTTTGAGGAGGCATATATTTTTAAATGTGTCAGTAATTATAACATGCTTTTAAAAAAAGGTTCCTTTGAATCTTATTAGGTCACTTTGTGGTTAGAGTTCACTGGTATTCCTAGTTTAAGTTTAAGCTGTTAAGCAACAAAGATATTTTTACATAGCCTTTCTTGCTTATCTTTATCAAGGATTCCGATAATTGGGCTGGTAGACTGGAAATTGCAGACTGGGATATGTACTTATTGTCTAATCTACTGCAGACAGAGAAACTGCAGACTGGGATCAGTATTTATTATATAAAGATGGCCCCAAAAAATACATTGATTTAATACAGTGAATAAAAACTGTTGTAACTCAGTATGCTGTCGTAGTGTTTTTTCATATTCGTAAGGATCATGTGCAAACATCTGTAAAAGCACACAACATTATGTGAAGAGAGTGACTTCTGATCCTGGAGTGGGATGTGCTGAGATCAAATGTGAAGTGAAACATCCTCCCTTACTTCCTTTAAAATGACAAAGCTTTGGTGTCTAAAGACCAAACAACAGTGACAAAAATAGTACAACTGTAATAGTATCTATGAGGAATTGTATGTAATAGTATCTACACACAGGCAAAAGTGCTTTTTGACTTTGTGGAGTGAGGCCAGGGGAAGGGATTATGTGTGCTTTTCTAGTATCGTCAACTATTTCAATCCTTTTAAAACCTTCCTGCGTTGTCCATTCAGTACGCTTGTACTTGTCACCAGTTAAACATAACCTATGACAACAGAGGAAATGAGGCACTGGTAGTGGCTTTAGTGAGGCTCTAGTTCTGCTGTAGACCATGGTATGCTTTGTTTATGGATTAGACTATTTTTAGAGCCTTGGGGTGTCCGTGGGAGCCAGTGGAGCCCGTCCTCTTTGGTATCGATGTGGAAACCTTCCAGGAGTATCACCTTCTGTTAGATTTATGAAGAGAATCAACAACATAAGTGGTCATTTACCTTCTTATCATGACAGCTTACAATTGAGTAGGTGCCTATTTATCAGCTAAATCAGCAAAACTGTCACATAGACAACTGTGAGCTACATATACTGTACATTATCTTATTCATTAAATTCAAGTTTCTGACTGATAAAATGATCCGTTTCTCTACCATGGTGCTTGCTATGACTCCACCCAAACCCATATTTCTCATTCCTCTATGGACTATGTGTCAAGGTCAGCATTTCAATGACAGTGGAGCCCTCCTTTTCCCTGCAGCTGTCCTGCTATCTAACACCACCCTTTCCTCCTCTTCATGAAATGCAATTCCACACGCAGCTGGTGTAGAAATGCCTTTGGAAAGAAGGCAGCACTGGATGAATGCAGTTTTGGATCTCTGGGTGTGGTGGGTATGGTCCACTAGTTTCTGTTTTGTTTTTCAAATAAATAGTGACAGACTGTACAGTTAGCATAGCATTCAGTTCCCCCATGCAGAATATATAATATAATAGCTGTAGGTCCTCAGAAGAAACATGTTGCAAAGCACATTCCATTTTCTGCATTCCCTCTGTTAGTCAAGTGCTCAATGCCAAATTAGTGCAAATGTGCCACTTTAAGCAGAACACATACCCTTGCCCCGCTTTACCACTCCCACCCACTCAGTTATGTGTACTTACATGTAGCTTAAGAAGTGGCCCAGTGTGTTAGCTTCTGCGCCCCACTCTCTACTTCAAATAATCCCTCTCACTCCCATAGTCCACTAGAGAGCCTATCATATCAACAAAGTCCTCCAGGACTAGGCTGGTTGAGTCCTCACCAGAGGGCATCTCACTGTCCGAGGGCCAGGGCTGTCGCTGGGAGGCCTGAGGGTTGGGCAATGGGTCCTTCCCCTGGTGTTGCTGGGAGGATGGTGCATCTACATGCTGGTTGGCATGCGCTGGCTCCACAGCCCCTGCCATCTGATCCCCTTGGCTCCCCCTGGGTGGGGAACTGGCACTGTCCCTCTCGCTGCTTGGCGGGGAGGGTGCAAGAACATGGTAGAGGCTCGGCAAGCGGATGTCAAGGCGTACCCCACTCTTGGCAAAGAGTTTGTCATTAAGTGAGTACAATTTGTCCGCAATGTCACTACCCAGCATTACAGAGAACAGACGAGCGATGAAGCGATCCTTGGACAGGAGGAGATAAAGGCGTCGCCGACGCCAGGAGATGTAACGGCAGTTCGTCTCTGCTGTCAGGGTCACCTAAGGAAAGGGGAGAGCCGAGGTGGTGAAAGTTAAGCTGCTGTACATAATAAGGGTGCCATTAAAAGAGTTCTCTGGTGTGATGCAGTAGTAGAGCAGGGGTGTCCAATCTTATCTGCAAAGGGCTAATTTGCAGACACACCGGCCCTTTGCAGATACCCCTGCAATAGAGGAACCACTTTTGGTTTCTAAACACACTTCTCGCACCATCATAAATGAGATGAAAAGCTGCATAGTGCAAAAGTTCTATTCCAATTAAAGATCTGTCCTAGAACCGTTCATCCAAGGCAAAAACTGTTTAGGAAATTTAAGATTTAATAGCAGGAAGGGATAAAAGTATTTGGTTATTTTACAGAGCAAAGATATGACTGTGCTAATATTAGAGCATTATTAGAGGCACCTGGAAATTCCCCTCCTCGGTCGGTCTGAGGGATTCCCATTCAGGAGAATCAAGGAACTGGTGAGGGAAGATGTAATGAAGGAACTGTCCTTCTAAAGACACCCGAATCCTACAAATGAGTGAAAGAAAATCACAGTCTTTATACAGCTTTATAAAATGTTGTGAGTTATGGAAGAACTACATAGCTCTGACGTTGTGCTCAGATCAACAACTCAGCTGCAAAATGAGTTCTTATACAAATACAATTGGTTGAACCTTGAGATGTGCACGCATAGAGAGTATAGAAAGTAGCATTCAGTAAAAGACTTTGTAATATATTCCTGAGGTTTACCAAACAGTACAACAGCTAATCTTAAACAGTCTCACAAACCTTCCAGAGAGCAGAAAAGAGAGCTGGTCAATAGGTGTTTTTCCCTCTACCGCATAGGTCTCCTCAGCCTCAAGAGAGAGCACTTTATTCTCACAGGCAGAAGTGATTTCCTTGAACACCTGCACAGGTACATCCAGTGGCAGATAGATTGCAGAGTAGAGGGCAGAAAGCTCCTCGCTTGCCAGCCCATCCTGCAGCAGCCGGAATATCAGGTGGCACACCTGGACAAGGCACTGCAGCATCAGCACCAGGTTCCAGATAAAGACATCAAGGCCACACACTGACAGCCAGCCCCATACAGCTAGGCAGATAAAAGCAGGAACCAGGAAACTAAAGATATAAAGTGCTCCATAAGCTCCACTTCCACCCATGTACCCCAAAAAGAGGATAGTGTTACCCAGGTGGTAGATGGCACCTTCGGTGCTGTTGGACCATCCATCACAAAGCGGGTGACCATAGATTATGTCATCAAAAAAGGTGAAGTTGTCGTTGCTCATCTTGCACTAGTGGTGCTTTCAGAACATCCAGTCAAATGAGCTTTATCTGGCCTGTCTCCAAGGTGCGTCCTCAGGCGAAAGTTCTTGTTTTCTGCGTCATAGAAAAATCCCCCTTAGGGTTAAGCCAAAGTGTGGAGGATACTTAATACTCCTTGTTCCCGCTCCCTTCAATCAAAAACACAACCGGAACGAGGCTGCCTTCATTTCACGAGCTTCTCCATGTCTTTTTCACCCTCTCTACCTTCTGAATTTTCACGATATCACCAACTTTACTGTCCCTCCTCTGTCTCTCTTCTGGACACAGCACTGCTAGCAACACAGAGCAAGAGAGCAGAGGGGTGGAGGGGGGGGGGGGGGTGAATGGGGGGTGAGATACCCCTAGTAGGATAACCATGTTTGGAATTGAAACCCAAGGAGGAAAGAGGCAGAGACAGAAAGCAGACCAGCTACTTAACATAACACACCAGAGCAGAGAGTGAGACGAGAGACGATAACAAGTGTTAGAGGGGGGAAAGTTTCCAAAAGTGCCACATAGATTTTCCAGTCTCGTCAGATTTTACCACTTCCAAGTTTTTCATGCACAAAAAGGAATACATTTCCTTCTCAGCAGAGCTGGATAGCCTAAGGCTTTGGCAAGGACTTTGGCATGAAGGCTTTGATATGGATAGAATTACAGAGGTCATGTTACACTGTTTACTGCCCTCTCCCTGACTGTCCCTCCTCATATCTTGGCCCAACTGCCACTACCTGAAGGTCGCACCATTTTACCCCTCAGAAGGGGTGCAAGAGTTAAGTGGTTAGCCATGCAGTCTTGGTAGTACTGTGAGACACATGTGAGACAAGTGTGTAGTGTCTTAGGATACAGAATGTGCATCTTTAAATGATTTGCATCTGTGTATCTGTGATCACTTGGTATCTTAGCTTTAAGGATAATTTATAACTTATCTGCATTTTTTGTATTACTACATACTACAACTCTAATATATACTATTACAGAAACTTAAGTTTGTAATGAATTGTTGATGTTTTAGGGAATACAGTGTTTTTTAATATTATATATATTGTTTATTTATAATATAAAATGACAATTTTTTTTCTTCCTTTAGTGAATATTTTCCACATTAATTTGACCAGAATGAAATGTGTAAACCAACTGCATGTACACAGGTTATTTTTTTAAGTTGAGGGCTTGTTTTAAACATATAATTTTTTGATCAGGAGGAAGACATGATAAAACTACTCACTTTTCCCAAAATCAAAATGTTAAGCTTCTCTCATCTTTATCTCCAGGGTTATTTTTAGAAATCACAGGTTGTTGTAATAATGACAGTAATGTTGTTCAAAAATATGCTAAAGCTGGATAGATATGACAAACAAAAAGAATCAAATCAAATAATAAAATAGCAAAAAAAGGACCGTATGTATTTTCCTTATACACAGTCAAAGCAGATGCTACAGGCTGGGCAGGCAGTCAGAGGCCCAAAAATGGCACACATGTTCTCAGAGAGATTTATCCTTTATCCTTTAGACAGTAAGTGCTCTTTTCCAGGTTTCAATCATTTTTATAAATAGAAATCATAATGAATTTGGGGAATACAAATAATAATAATAATAATAATAATAACAGCATTTAATACCTCTATAACTATTTATTTTCTAATAAAGTGTTTCTAATATGAATCTGTAACCTGAGAGCAAAAAAAGTTCCCATAATTGAAAAATCACACTCTTAATCTGCCACTGAAAAAGATCAGTTCAACAAGCTCACCAAAAGCCCAAAACTACCACGCCATTAATGTCCATAATGACTGTATGTAAATGTCCGACCACAGCTGTAGAAGAATTGAGTTGAAATGAAAGAGTTAAAATGATAAAATGATTTAATAATGAAATTATTAAATGATCAATTATAGCTTATATTATTGGGGGAGGAAATAAACATGTAGTGCAACATTGGATAACTTCTGAATGCATAATACACCATACTTAAGTAAAACCTATCACTGAATATTCACTCTGCATACATTTACAACAGAATGGTCTATCTGTACTTCTCATCTCTTCACCTACCAATAATCTGTCTGTCTCTTACTTTTTTCACACGAACACGTCACACTCTTCCTCTACGTTCAGATACAGAGCAGTACTATGTGTGTGAGTTTCTCCTGTGGCAGAGATAAACAGCAAAGGCTCCACTTCACAGCAGGCGAGCGCCTCATCCATACAAGGCACTGAGCCAGAGAAAGGTTAGAGCACATGCATGAGTCAACCCTGCTGTTTAATATGGCAAATAATGGTGTTCAGCTAAATCTCTCGACCCACTAATCCTAAATAAACCTTTACATTTCCCACCAACATTCAACACTCTTGTATTGGAGTTGTCTTACAATGTGAATCAGGACTGACTTAACTCAGGTTCTGTGTAAAACTACATCCAGCTTCCTTAAAAAAAAATATTATTTGCATTCCAAGTGATGCACACTAAAGCAAGATAAAATTAAACTATAGGAGAACAAAACCTTCAACTCGCAGTTCCTCCCTGCAGTGGCGTGTTCCACACCCATGCTGATACAGCATTTCTACACAGTATTCACAACACATCCGCTCAGGAGTGCTGCTCTGTGACACCCCATTCATTATGGTCTTAGTCACTAAAACAGACCACACTCCAGCACACCTTTAATGAGACACTTCGTTAGTTTCAGCCCAGATCCTCATACAAAATAGCAGAACGTGGTTGTGTGGAGTTCAGATAAACAGAGAGCAGTTCTGGGTGCTGCAACTCTATTTTAGGCACATGTGCATAGTTAAGAGGAACAGCTGTCACCAGACAAACCCTGAGGAAAAGCATGTAAAAGAGCTGCAAACCAGACTTTTTCATACGGTCCCTGTGGGCTATATGAAAAGAACGTCCACAAGCCAGATTAACAGAAGCTTTTTGAAGAAAACCAGAATCAAACTAAGCGGTCAAGCATTTTCACAAGCATTGGTGGAGAAAATAAGAAATTTCTTAAAGTCCTTAAAACAGCATTTTTATTTATTCACTTTTTTAAGACTCCGCTATGCCAACCACCAGCTCTCACTTACCGTAACAAAGGTCACACATGGTGTCTATGAGTAAAAGCTATCTTTTTAGTCATGTCTTAACCTGAACATCATAATAATCAATCATATGCACACACATAGGTGTTCATCTGGATCATTTTTACATATTTTAATGTGCAAAAAAATTGTCAAGTGTTATATGGAAACATCCAATCAAAATTTCTTAAAACCAAACCGTGAAAACAGAGGACAAAACTGCATGAGATTGCATAGGATGTTTATTCAATATCATTTACAGCAATACTTAAGACGTAGAAAAAGAAAAATCACATTTTCAAGAAACAGAAAGAAAGAAAAGAGAAATCTTCCCTCGGCAGAATAAATAAAAATATTCCAGATCCTGTTCCACAGTGAGCCCTGCCCTGCAAGAGCCAGAATGTTTATTAAAGGAAGCCCAACAGCTGTTTGAATATGACGCACTTACGAACTACACAAAACAAACGGCAGCACGGACATGTGACAGCAAATAAGCTGACACTGCATCCTTAAACTGCAGCGGGCACTACAGTGATGAATACGCACAAAACTGATTACGGGGCAAAAGAAGAGAGTTTAGCAGGTACTCAGAGTAGTTCTACTTTTAAACCCATTTACAGGCATTTTTATTTGCAATCTACACTACAGAAGCACATATTTTGTGAAAACAATTTCCTAAGCTGACTGGAAACCCTTAGGGAGCTAGAGGAACAGTTCAGCAAAAACACAGATTTACACACTGTTCCACTTCCCTTAAGTACGGCTAATCAGTGGGATAATGCTAGAGTAAATGACTTTGGTTTCTAAATACTGATGTTTTATAGACTAAATCCATCAAAATGAAATATTGATAAAAAAAAAAAGGTACTAAAATAAAAAATAAATGGACAAAAATGAGGCACAGTATTTTTTTAGTCTGTGCTAATGACTAACATAATTCTAATGAGCGACTGGATGACAGTGGGTTGCAAAGCAGACCAGACACAGTTATACAGCAGGGTTTTGGATTTTTTTTTTTTTGTAGCAGTTTAGTTATTGAGTCATTTTTATTTTTTCATTTCATGTATATATTACTGATGTACAAATGATGTGCAAAGTATTTATGTGAAAATAAGTGTGAAATGTGAATCATTTAATGGCAGACAATAAACATTTATATTATTTTTTTTATACATTATTTTTTATTATTGTAATTAGTTAAATTAGTTTGATGGTATCAACAACTTAAGATAATTAAAACTGCAGGGATTACAGATTTTTTCAATCTACTGCTTTAAGCTGTTTCAGTTTTAGCACAGTTTCACTTACCCTTCAATTTCACACCTAAGGTTTTATATCTTAAAACCAAGTGCCCTCATACACTCCTTGTGGGCCTCGATGAGATTTGTGCAACTTTCTTCACCCTTCTCAATGATGCTGCCAAAGAAAAAGACCACATATAAACCATATAAGACAATTAAAGGGATAAAGTCATATATGCCCACAAGGAATCCAGCAAACAATATGCAGACAGAAACTAATACACTGTTCAAAAGAGAGAGACGGAGAGAAAAAGACATTTTATGCCTACTGAGTAACAGCCTTTTAGCTGTGGGCATAAAATAATAATAACAATTATTATTATTATTGTTTTTATTATTATTTATTTGCCTCCAGCCTCTTCCCTCATCGTTGTGGCACCTCTTGCATAAAATACCTTCCTGCAGTTTGCCCTTACTTGTGTAAGAGCAGAACTCTGCAACAGCCTGAGGGGAATTAAACACACCCACTTTGCACAAACGGTGGATTGTTGTGAAGCAGTGTGTACTATTTTTCAACCTTCAAACAGGTGTGCCAAAAAGTAAACTCCCTGTTTGTCTTTAGTCCCCAGTACACGTCTCGCCTAAAGCTGATGTAAAACGTCAACAGCTTTGGATGTCAATACACACACTTCAGATGGAGGCGCAATAAAAAAAGAAATTGTTCGTACCAGGCGTCCCTGGCTTTTTTGGTTTCGGGGCATGCACAGCAGGGTTTCAAAGGCTTCTTCTCTTGTGCCCCCTCAACTGCAGGGGTGGGCTCAACACTGGCAGCAGATACGGTCGACATTATGTTCCAAAAGCAGCTGTAAAAACAGAGCATAACAGTCTTCGGTTAAACTCAGCCATTTACAGAAAGATGTGTTTAAAAATAAATACATAAATAAATACAGAAAAAAAGAAATTGCCAACTTTGTAGGTTTACAATTACTGACTAGTTAGTTTATCATCTCCCATCTCTCACCATTCATCAACTGAAATGATCAACCATAGGACAACTTATCACACTGTTGGAGTGGAGAACAAATCTTAGCACAGCAGTGCCACTGGCATGGCGTGTGGTTTGTCCATGACAGACCCAGAGAGATCTGGGCTTATCTACTGATGTCAACAAAGGATATCTGTACAGATTCATCTGTCAGTCACACAATAACAGATTAGAAATCCCTCTGCTCACAAAAAAAGTTGTCTCCACCCTTCCTGATTCTGATCAATGCTTACAGGCAGAAATCAAAGACTACAACACCACCGATTTAACAACTGAGTACATGTTCCCATAGGTGACAATGGCATTTATAATCAAAAGAGTAATTTGCACTGTGACCAGAGGTCTTTCTTAAGTTTAGCAAAGTTAGTGACAGTAAAATATCAGTGACAGCAACGAAATATGTAGCCTGGTTCTAAAGTGGCGACAATGACGATTAACTGAACCTCAGTTCTATCAAGTGTTGTAGCATCCAAGGATACCCATGTGTGTTTGTATGGTTAAATCCTACATAAATGAAGCTCAAGGTGCTTCACAGAGTGCTTGAAAACAAAAAGGGGTAGACTGCACTAACAAAATTATAGATGCAAAAAACTGGCAACATAAACACGATTTAGAGAAGAAGAAAACTAAAATAAGCAAAACCAAAACAAGAGGTTAAAATAGTTCAATAAATGATAAAAGTAAGATGTAAAAGCAACAAACATAATCAGAGATTAAGTCAGATATTATTTAAAAGAATAATGCAATATTAATTAAATAACAATATGGAACTGAAATAAAAAAGAAAGTAAGGTTTCTAACTTTTACCTTTACCTGTCACAAAACTTATGTTAATATATTATATAGCTATATTTTAATACACAAACAGCAGACAACAAGTGCATTTACCACCAAAGTGCCGTCTATGTTCACCGAAATATATCTAGCTACATTTTTTACATTTATTAAAAAATAATAATCGTTACCAGATTTGTGATCAGAAAGTTTTCGCTCATTAGCAAGTTAACCTCTAACAGAACCGACTGATGCAACTCAGCTGCTGTTCACATAAGCCGAGCTCCTACGCAGGCCACTAACACTAACTCCGTTTCTGGCTTCTGGGAGCCTTGAGCAAATGTGTTTATAACGTTTGTGCCCTGCGATTATAACAGATATAAGACAAACTCCATCAGGAGTGAGAGATAAAGACCACACTTACATAAGGAGCAGCAGACCTTACGTGCGTCCTTCCTCAAACAGCGTGGTGCAGCCGGTAAAACATCCGGGGCATTGCGGGGAAACCCATTTGTCAGGAAAGAAGTCCTGAGGACTTTTACTTCCTGGGGAGTTTTATTCAGACTAAATATTTTATTTAAAATTTCAGTTTGCAGCAATGGAAGGGATTTAAGCATTTACATATTGTTTTAATAATAATAATAAATAAAATAATAATTAGAATAAAACTGTAACATTTAAAATTTAGTTAGATTAAATCTCCGGTGGAGAATAGGTAAGACATGATACAATGGACTTTAGACAAAACATGAGACAGAATATTTCTATCGTGAATAAATTGCACATTGCTTAATTAGATACTTGTCTTTCATATATTGCATTTATTAAAAAAAAAAAAAAAAGCAAACCAACCATCACATTTTAAAGCAGCTGGCATACCGTCACCTGACACATCTTACAGTAGAGGGCACACTAACCTTCACACCCTATAAATAAATAAATAAATTTTATATATATATATATATATATATTATACACACACGCGCGCTTTTTACTGTTCAGGCGGCGTTGGTGCAGACCTACGGTACCGTTTATAGAAAAAGCTGCTTGTTTATTTTTTTTTAACCTTTTGTTTTACATGCAACTCAAAAATGAGTAAATTCCTCATATCCAGACCTCGCATCTCCATTTTTTGCCGTTTTTCATTTGTTGACACAATTTGGATCTGGCAGTTGTTTCTAGTATTGTGTCAGTTTTAATGATTAATGGAGGAACAGAAATACTTAACAAAATGACTTAATTCTTTTTTACGCTGACTTACATAGAAAATTAAAGAGGGGTTCCCCTTCTCTTGTAAAGTTGCCATTTTAAACGTCTATAAAGTGTTTTTCTTTTTTTTTTCGTGACAGCCATGAATTGTATTGTCTGTCTATTATATTCACTATCTATCTTAATAAATAAATTAGTTGAGTCAGAGAAACAATGTAATTTTGTAGTTTTTTATGTAGCTATCTCCACTAATAAAGAAAAGTTCATCTAATCTACCATTGATCTCAAACCCAAAATGCGCCTGTCAGTAATGCTAAATAACCAACCTGTGTGTGTTCTGAACTTCACCTGAAGAAAGTGGATCTACACCAATTTAAGGAGCCTCCTAGAACACCTGCCATCAGGTGGAGATTCATCTAAGAGGTCATCCAGTCTCCGACCCAGCTGCAAAAAAAAATAGATATTTGGCTCATAACAGCCATGTTTTTAACTTTTTCTCGAGAACGGGCTCGCCTGTGGGATTTGCTAGATTAAGCCTTTCCCTCGTTATTCGCTAAACAGCGTGGGGATGTTGTGATTAGTCAGTCGTGTTTCAGGAAATTGAACCCTCTCATCACAAAACCTCAGCATGACATCTTTCCCCTGAACTTCAGAGTGCGGTGATTTCTGACACTCCAAACTAACGCCTGCACACGTGAGGCTGGAATTACGCTGCCTTCGTGTGCTATCGCAATTATGGTAAATACGAATTCCCCACATGGAAGTAGGACATGAACACCCCCTCAAGTCGTAATTTCTAGTCAGAAATTCTAAGATGATTTTTGATTCCCAAATTTTCAAGTTGAGATGACCTTCACCTTTTCAACATGGCGGAGAAGTAGCCAGGGGCAGTATTGGATGGTACAGTTCTTTATTTTTTCAGCAGTCCGGCTGCTGTTAATGGCTGTTATTTTCATTTCTAATCTACGTGCATTTAAACAATGCTATTTATAATTCTATCGATAGCAAACTTGCACAGTGCAAATTATTAACGTTACTTTAGCCGCTATTTTTATGTTCCTCCTACAACCGAGAGAGAACCATTTAACGAGGTGAAGTCTGGTGTGCTGGCTGTTTTAGATTGTACTGGGAGATGCTCCTCTTTGTGTGCCGGTTGCTGTATTAACATGCTGAGTAGCTCAGTAGTGTTCTGTCTGCTTTAAGATGTGCCGAATGGTGTGCTGGCTGCTGTGGGATGTGTTGGTGTGCTGTCTGCTTTAAAATGTGTTGGATGGTGTGCCAGATGTGTCAGTTAGTGTGCCAGCTGCTTTAAGAAGTGCAAGATTATTTTCTGGTTGGTGTGCCGGCTGCTTTAGAATGTGCCGGATGGTGTGCTGGCAGCTTCAGAATGTGCTGGCTGATTTGGGATGTGTCAGTTGGTGTGCTGGCTGCTTTCAGTTGTGCCGGATGGCGTGCCGGCTGCTTTCAGCTGTGCCGGATGGTGTGCTGGCAACTTAAGAATGTGCCGGCTGCTTTAGGATGTGTCAGTTGGTGTGCTGGCTGCTTTCAGCTGTGCCGGCTGGTGTGCCAGCTGCTTTCAGCTGTGCCAGGTGGTGTGCTGGCAGCTTCAGAATGTGCCGGCTGCTTTAGGATGTGTCAGTTGGTGTGCTGGCTGCTTTCAGCTGTGCCAGATGGTGTGCTGGCAGCTTCAGAATGTGCTGGCTGCTTTGGGATGTGTCAGTTGGTGTGCTGGCTGCTTTCAGTTGTGCCGGATGGTGTGCTGGCAGCTTCAGAATGTGCTGGCTGCTTTTGGATGTGTCAGTTGGTGTGCTGGCTGCTTTCAGTTGTGCCGGATGGTGTGCTGGCTGCTTTCAGTTGTGCCGGATGGCGTGCCGGCTGCTTTCAGTTTGGCCGGATGGCGTGCCGGCTGCTTTCAGCTGTGCCGGATGGTGTGCTGGCAACTTAAGAATGTGCCGGCTGCTTTAGGATGTGTCAGTTGGTGTACTGGCTGCTTTCAGCTGTGCCGGCTGGTGTGCCGGCTGCTTTCAGCTGTGCCAGATGGTGTGCTGGCAGCTTCAGAATGTGCCGGCTGCTTTAGGATGTGTCAGTTGGTGTACTGGCTGCTTTCAGCTGTGCCGGATGGCGTGCCGGCTGCTTTCAGCTGGGCCGGATGGTGTGCTGGCAGCTTCAGAATGTGCCGGCTGCTTTAGGATGTGTCAGTTGGTGTGCTGGCTGCTTTCAGCTGTGCCGGATGGTGTGCCGGCTGATTTAGGATGTGTTAGATGTGCCTGTTGGTTTATGCCAACTTTAAGCTGTTGTTAGATAGTGCCTGCTGTTTTTTTTTAGATGTGCCTGTTAATGTGCCGGCTGCTTTAAGATGTGTCAGTTGGTGTTTGAAATAAAGCAATAGTGTAGTATAAAGTGCTCAGTGAATGCATGTCTACAAGGCAGTTTTGAGAATACGGTCTCAAAACTTTGGTTAGTTCAGGTGGCTAAAGTTAAGTGCCAAATTCCAAAACAACACCACTAGCTGATTCAGCCACAGAAAGAATTTTGCTCACTAGGTGCAGTCAGTACCCAAAGGTCCAAACATTGCGAAAGTCCCGTCATCCAGATTCGTTATTTACAGTATTTGTAATATTGCAAGGTCACAGCATATTGTATTTAGCTCTGTAAGTTGCTGCTGCAGCTATTTCTGGGACCAGTTTACATGAAATGTACTCTCAGTAGGTGGCAGTTATATAACTGACAGTAATAAGAAATGAATACTTGAAGACATGGTTTGCACCAGATACACTATCTGCTGTCTCCATTGATTTGGTCATCGGGGTATTGGTAAGAATAAGAAGACGACCTGTACAATAAGTCGACCACAATATTTATTATCTAATCAGCAAACCATGTGGCAGTAGTGCATTGCATAAAATCATGAAAATACAGAGCAGGTTACTGTTTATCGCAGCAGTCGAGATCTCTTTTGTGTTTTACTTTTGGTTAGAAATGCCAGTATTTGAGATGTTGCTCTAATATGAGCTTTCTGAATGAACTATGATCATACAGATAACACTTTAGGCTGTTGACTGTAAGATACACTGACAAACTGGAATCGGCTCCCTGAGGCTGCTGAAATCACAGGTATTTTGACACTGTCCTGTGGGGTTGTTAGAAAGTGCAGAAGCAGAGCATTTTCTGTATGTGGTCTGAAATAGCCTCAAGACTGCTGCATGCAGCAGACATTCGATTTTGTAAGCGACACAAATATTTAGACTGCTGCTACTAGAAGGCAGTGCACTGTAGTGGCCTCTAAGTGAGACTGGGGAAGTACATTAGGCAACAATCAATCCACTTTCTGATTTTATTTTTAAATAGATTTGCAAAAAAATTGCTTTGCTGCGCTAAATAGACAACAAGGGATAATTTCAGTATTTTGTAGGTTCTTCTCTGGCCTGGATGACTGACCACTGTTTCCTTTAAATGATATAAATGAATGGTCCTTGAATATGCCTCACTGTGTTCAGACATCCTATGCTGGTTGGAGTTCTGTTCTTCTTTCCCATCACTGTTCCACAGTTCCACTACAGGCTTTTTAAATCTAGTTATTGTGTTGTCCGTGATCACGCGGACCTCCTCCCCCTTCCACTCATTCTGTAATTTGATCATTTAAGCTACTAATGAGGTGGAATGAGTGTATAGGATGAGGTCACCAATCGGCTGTTTTGGAGTTCGGATGTTCGGAAGGTAAAGTAGTTTTTATTGGAGTCCATGGCTGTGTCAGAAACTGTGTCCTATTCACTATTTTGTACTTTGGGGTTCTGTCATTTTGTTGTGGTGTTCAAAAACACAGGGCAGAATTTCCAGTGCACTTTGACAATCCACAATGCACCATAATAAGTAGCGTACAAACAGTGTACCCTAGCGGACATCTAATGTCCATAATTGATTGTGTTGTTTGGTTCGCACACAGCTTTATTGAGGACAATTGTGATTTGAGCTGCGTCCAAAACTGTTCCCTGTTCACTATCCCCTACATGAGAAAATCCAAATATAGGGAACAGAATTTCAGGCACTTCGTTATGAGTATGAGCTCATTTCTGTGTGACAGCAGATTGCGTCACATGAGCAATCTGAAGGTTGGTCTTCCTCAAAGATGCTGCTAAGGTACATCGTTGGTACACGATTTACAGCTGATATAGCTAAGCCAGGTGTCAGTTGTCTTTGGAAATGCCAGTTGGTGTGCCGGCTGCCCTAAGATGTGTTAGTTTGCGTGCCGGCTGCCCTAAGATGTGCTAGTTGGCGTGCTGGCTGCCCTAAGATGTGCTAGTTGGCGTGCTGGCTGCCCTAAGATGTGCTAGTTGGCGTGCCGGCTGCCTTAGGATATGCTAGTTGGTGTGTCAGCTGCCTTAGGATGTGCTAGTTGGCTTGACGGCTGCTTTAAGATGTGCTAGTTGGCTTGACGGCTGCCCTAAGATGTGCTAGTTGGCTTGACGGCTGCCCTAAGATGTGCTAGTTGGCTTGACGGCTGCCCTAAGATGTGCTAGTTGGCTTGACGGCTGCCCTAAGATGTGCTAGTTGGCGTGCCGGCTGCCCTAAGATGTGCTAGTTGGCGTGCCGGCTGCCCTAAGATGTGCTAGTTGGCGTGCCGGCTGCCTTAGGATGTGCTAGTTGGCGTGTCGGCTAGTGTAAAAGATGCCGGTTTGCATCCCAGCAACTTTTAACATATGCCGGTTGGTGTGATGGTGGGTTATTGTGCTGGCTAATTTAGGATTCATCAGTTGGCATGCCAGCTTCTTTAGGATGTGCCTGTTGGTGTGCCGACTGCTTTAAGATTTGCCATTTGGTGTTCTCTCTGCTGTAAAATGTATTGGTTGGGTGTGCTGGCAGCTTTAAGATGTGCCGGGTTGTTTGCTGAATGCTTTACTTGGTGCTGGCTGCTGTACGATTTGACAGTTGGTGGGCAGTCAGCTTTAAGATGTGTCTGCTGCTTTAGGTAAGCATTGTGGGATTGTTACAGTTCACTGCAAATTCTGCACTTTGTTTTCAGACACCACTTCAAACTGATGGAACCCTACGTAGTGCACAGGGCACAGCTCTGGATGCAGCTGAGCTGAGCTACTCAGGATTTTCCCAGTGAATAGGGATCAGATACGGCTCATGAGATTAAGGAAAATTGCACAAACCAGATCCAAAAAAGATTAAAAAAAAAAAAAAAAAAAACTAAGCAAAAGCAACCAAAAAATTAAATGACAAACAGAAACACCAAAACAACACAGGCAGTCGAGCAAAAGGAAAGAGGGGTGTAAATACACTGAAGGTGAACATAGAAACACTTGGGGATAATGTAGAGGGCGGGGCTATGAAGAAAGCAGATGTTTGTGTAAGCACTAAGGAACTACTGGGCGAAGGCGGAGACAAAACCTAACCAAAATGAGAGTGCATAAATCAGGAGGCTGTTACAGGAAGTGAGCTTATAAAAGCAATGCTTATCTGAGTTGGCTCGCTTTATAAAACGCCCCCCGGGGACACATGATAAATGTGAACACAGGAATGAGGACAGGCACATACGCAGAAACAAGGGAAAGACAGGGCTGCCCATGACAGATGGCATGACTGTGCTGGGCGTTCACACAATGCAGCTGCATTGGATATCATAATATATATTTTTTTATTATTATTATTATTTATTTTATTTTTTTTTTATAATAATGCATTATGCATTACCAGATGCATTACCAGATGCACACCATCACATTGTGGCATTGTGATATCAAAATATGTAGTGCTAGTGATCTAATCTATACTCTTGTAAGATGATAAGTATATTTTTTTACATGTTGAAATTAATTCATAATGACATATGATTCATGCTGTCAAGTTATAAATACTATTCTTTCAAAGGATCTTGTTACTTTTCTTAGCACTAAATGATGCACTTATACTGTAACTCCGGGAATTGAAGAGCAATTACCCATTACGTTCTGCTGAAACCTAACCCGGTGTCATGACACCCAGAGTATTTACCCCTCTAATCTCTCAGCAACATTGAGTCTGTAATTTAACCCTGTAAAATGCATGCTAAAGAGCAAATGATCTGCATCAGTAGTGTGTAGTAACCACAGTGTGTTCTTTTGTGTTTTACTTTACAGAAATAAAGTGCAAAATCCTTTTTAAATTAAGTTTAAATCCACTGTAAGTTTAGATAGAAAATGTAAAAAAAAACAATGGCACAGAGGATCAGTATCACACTGACTCTAGGTGTTCAGTCCTGTCAGAACCATCTGTCTGGTTCAGATGGCGTGTAATCATGACATTCAAAACCACCCACTGAGATGCTGAGCCAGTTTACATTTCAGATGTGCCTAGTTCATGTGTGCATGAAGCGGAGAGGCTGAATAGTTGATGAGGCTGTCGAGAGAGACTGGCGGTGATGAGGCGAAGGAGAGAATGGAAAGTCTGGCACTTGCTCTGTCTTTGCCACCCTGCTTGAACAGAGCCGGAGAACAATGGTGGAAAATTACTGTGTGTGTGTGAGAGAGAGAGCGAGAGCAAGGGAGAGAGAGAGAGAGAGAGAGCGAGCAAGCAAGCGAGCGAGCAAGCAAGCGAGCGCAGGAGGGAAAAGGAGAGAGCGAGACAGTGAGCGAGTAAGTAAGGGAGAAAGAAAAAGAAGATCAGCATAAAAGAAGTCCAGAAATAAAGTTGTCACAGAGGCGCAGTGATGTTAAAAGTGGCTCCGTGATCTCAGTGCTTAGTCAGGGAGCAGAGATGGAGAGGCCAGCACCTGGAGGCAGGGGACGCTTCAGCTGGGACGGCTGGAGAAATCTGCTGCTGCCCCAGTTAAACAGGCAGTCTCTTTACGTGTATGGCAGTGAAGTGGCTGTGGAGAAGGAGTGCATCAGGCAAAGAGAGAGGGGAGTGTTCGTCATCCATCCCTTCAGTCCTTTAAGGTACTGTGTTTGTGTGCTTGTTCTAAACTCTTTTGGATTACTGATGCTGTAATGAGACGAAGCTGCAGGAAAAGCTCTTATTCTTGTTTGTTTAGGAGTTACTACATAATGTGCATGGTGACCATCACGTTTCTGAACCTGATTGGGATCCCGATAGAGATCGCCTTTTTAGACGGCCAGTCCGGCGTTGGCTGGGAGGGTTTCAATGTGTTCTCAGACACACTGTTCCTGATTGATGTAGGGCTCAACTTTCGCATGGGCATCATTCCAGAGGACAGTGAGGTAACAGTTTCAGCAAGACTCAAGAACGTCACTGGCAGCTGCAGAAATATTCCGCTTGATATGTGCCTGTTTAATGTCAATTAACACGACTTGTCCGTCACACAGGCGGCCATTCTTGATCTGAAATGCATTCGACAGAACTATTTGAAGAGTTGGTTTGTGCCAGATATGATTGCAGCATTTCCAGTGGGTTACATAATACTAATTGCGGTAAGCTCCTATTTCTTGAACTATGACAAATAGCTAAAGAGACATTGAATCTTTTTGCTAGGTTTTAAGTGTTTGATGTATTACAGGATTTACAGTATCACAGTGACACTCCCTCTTCCAAAGCCAGTAAAATGGTACGAATTCTCATGTTTGTGAGGATCATCAGCCTTGTCCGTCTGCTGCGTGTATCCCGACTGGTTCGGTTTTTTAATGAAGTTGAGAAAGTAAGTGCCTTCCAGGCTGGCAGATTTTGAGCTGTACTGTCATTGTACATTTTTACACTCTTTACATGTTTACATGTTATTTATTCATTTATTTTGCTTGATAGGTTTCAAATGCAAACCTGGAGGTGGTCCGGGTGTTCTTTAGAATCTTGTCTTTGTTCATGATGATTTTTCTCCTGTGTCACTGGAACGGCTGTGTGCAGTATTTTGTTCCAATGCTGGAGGAGTTCCCATCGGACTGCTGGGTCCGCCGTGAAAATCTTATGGTACTTGATAACACAGTTACACACAGCATGTCTAATGTGTCAGCACTGCTGGAACTAAAGATGTGTTTACATCAAGTATTTAAAACATCTTAAGGGCTCCTTTAATTCACACTTGATTTCTTATCACGTTACAATAGATAAATATAATTTAGTAGGTCATAAAGTTTTTTATATTTAGATCTGAATATCCTAGTAATGAGGAAACGTCTCATAATTGAGGCACTATGAATCATTATGTGTCAAAATGGTTACTTATGACCGTAATAATAATAATGAGAGTATCTCAAAATAAATCTTTATGTTTTCATAGAAATGAAATAATATCATAATAATGAGATGGAGATCATATCACTTATCTCAATAATTATCACATTTGAGCTCATGATAATGAATTTGCATCTCCAAATGGTCACTTATGATTTAATAATAATAATAATAATAATATGGTATCTAATTTAATTTACCTTATGATGTTATATTAATAAGATATAATATCATAATCATGCTTACATAGTAATGAGAGTCTTACTCAGAATTACTACGTACAATTTCATAATTAGGAAATAGTATCTCATAATCATGCCTTAGTGTCTCTCCATTATGATACTGTGACATACTTATGAGATACGGTCATGAGAGAATCTGTTTTTCTGAGATACGCTATGTGGACAAAAGTATTGGGACACGCTTCTTATCATTGAATCCATGTATTTCATTCAGGCCTATGGTCATAAGCATATAACTAGCACCTAGCCATGCAGTCTGCCTTTACACACATTAGTAAAAGAATTGGTGGCTCACTGAATTCCAGTGTGGGCTGTAATAGGATGCCACCACTGCAGCAAGCCTGTTATTGAATTTGTTTCCCTCTTAGATATTCCACCATCAGCTGTGAGAGGTATTATTGAAAAGTGGAAGCAAACCACAGCAACATAGCCATGAAGTGTCAGACCACGTAAAGTCACAGAGGCAGGTTACCGAATTTCTGATTTTGCCGGTCTCCTCAGTTGCTGAGTAGCATAGTGCATAGTGCTCTGCTGACTCAGTAACTGCAGAGCTCCAAACCTGCTGTTAGAGCTGCAAAGAGGGGCCAACGCCATATTAATGCCTATGGATTTAGAATGGGATATTGTGAACGTTCCTGTAGGTTTATTGAGTAGGTGTCCCAGTACTTTTATCCAAGTACATATATGTCCTGATATTTTGTTTATTTATGATAGCATCTCATTTAGTTAGCTTATATTTGAAGTGGCTGAAACAGGCTTCCATACTTTAATTCTTTACTTAGAATGCTGTTGATATTTTATTTATTTGTTTATTGAAAAAATATGTACATCTACTTTTTTTCCCCAGAATGCTACAGTGGGAGAGAAGTATTCATTTGGTGTCTTTCGTGCACTCTCACATATGACTGCAATATCATACGGTTCATCTGAGACACCAACAAGTAAAGTATATAAATCTAATCAGTTCTAAATAAATATGACATTCTAATTTGCCAGCTGTGGGAAAAGTATGTGTGTGTGTTATTTTCCCCATTCTTGTTACTATAGATGAGGTAGAGCTGTGGATTGTCATGACCAGCATTGTGTCAGGAGCTCTGATGTATACAGTCCTGGTTGCCAACACTGTTGCCCTGATGACAGATGCAGATATCCCAGCAAGAATATATAAAAGCAAGGTACAGGAAAACCAAGTCTATCCTTGGGCTACATATAGGGTAGGTGTACTGGTGTCCTAGAATAGCATTGATTTTTTTTTTTTTTTTTTTTTTTTTTTTTTTTTTTTTTCTTTTCAACAATCCTCTCACAGATGAATGATCTGGAAGACTATATGATCTTCTTGAAGCTTCCCAAAGCCTTGCGTATTCGCATCAGCAATTACTTTCAGACTCGCCATCAGGGGAAGTGGTATGATGAGAAGGATGTTCTGAATTGGGTGTCTTCATCACTTAGAGAGGTACCATTTACTGATACCATATATTCAAAAGTGACATTTTTGAATATTGTTCATTTTAAGTTGTGCAAATTCTCAATTACTTTGAATTTTTAAAGGAAATTTTGACGGTCATGTGTTCGGGGCTCGTGAGAAAAGTTCCGATGTTCCAGAAGTGTGATTTAAGCTTCATCAACGCCATCGCCTCAGAACTCCAGTATGAGGTTTTCCAGGAGGGCGATGTCATCATGCGTCACAATACTCCAGCTGACCGCATGTTCTTCATTGAGCACGGACAGTTAGTTGTGGAGACGGACTGTTTTCAGCAGGAGCTGTGTGATGGAGACTATTTTGGAGGTATAACCTTGGAAACCTTGACAGATTTCTAAATTCGCTCTATTGGATGTAGTGTAGGACAGTGCCTCTCAAATAGGTCCCCAGGGACCTCCAGAAAGTGCACATTTTAGCACTATCCTTATGTTTTGCAAGTTAGATTTTAAAACTAAAAAAAAAAGAAAACTGGAACGTCTGGGGATTCCTGACAACTGGTTTGAGATACATTGCTATAGGTATAATAAATTGAAATGCTGGGATATATTGTTTGTATAGCAGGTCACTGGTATTAACCCTTTAAACTGCAATAGCCTTGCGGAAGGCCCATAATTAAGCCCCTTACCCTTTATTTAAGTTACATAAATTAAAATAATACCTCATAATCACATTAATAAAAAATAAGCCTGCAGGTTGTGGGGTTAATGTTACTATGATGAGGGCTTTCTCAGATCTGTGAAATAAGTCAAAAAATATTTACACAGATATTTTTATTTATGGCTGACAAAAATGTTTTTCATGCTTCATAAATGTTGTTTCTTGCCCCTCCCAGAAACATGTCTCCTGACCGGTGGAAGGCGTTTGGCTACAGTTAGAGCTCAGACTATTTGTCAACTCTTCTTTCTGTCTGTGAATAGTTTTCATCGAGTCCTTGAAGATTACCCAGAGGTTATGAAATATCTGCAGAGAACAAGTCATCTGGACATAAGCTTGATTTGATGACCTCTAAAATCATATAACCTTTATACTAAAGGTTCCCAACCATCAGTCCAGGGCCACAGGCCAAAGGTCTCAATATTAACATTAACAGTTTATTTTTAGATGCATAACAATTGAGATTTTCACACCGATTCCTCAGGGACTTTTAAGATTACACTCATTCTTCTATAGCCATTTCACAGCAATACAATGGACTTTAGCCCTGCATTTAACCCATTCACGGCAGTGAAAACACACACACACACACACACACACACACACACACACACACACACACACACACACACACACACTAGTGACTAGGGGCAGTGGGCACAAAGGGATTTGACCTTTCACATCCAGGTTGGTTTCTCTAAAACTGTAGGCCACGGCTGCCCCCAGTGGCATATGACTTTTACTGTGACAATTTGTAGTGGAGTGTATTGCAAATGGCAAAACAGCCAGAACACTCCCAAAGATTTGGTTTAAAAAAGTCCTTGGTTTAAACAAATGTGCAACAGTCTTTTAGGTGTTAGGCACGGTTCAGTTTTATTGATTGCATTACTAATTTCTGCATAAAATTACACTCCAGACTCATACATAGGTCAACGTCTACTGATAGGGGCCTAATGCTAATTTCATTGAGAAATACCAACACTTACAGTATTAATGTAAATTCTTGCTTAAATGTAACATGAAATCCTATCCAAATACACAAACTGTTCCAGAAGCCAGCCTGTGCTTGTATTCATATTGGTAGTATGAGGCCTGAGGAAAGTTGCACTTCATTTCCATTTTACCTGGTACAACATGGATAGCAACGCCTGTGCCAAGCCCTTCCTGCAGCTTTTTTAACATCCGATTGGCCAGATAGAGTCTAGCTTTGACAGGGTCTTCTTCAATAGCTGCATAGATTTCAGGCGGTGGGTTTGGGATCTTCCATTCCAGGTCCACTATCAGTTGATGGATGCGGGCTTTATCCAGGGAGGAGGGGGTGTCCCTGAAGCAGGCGACTATATTGGAATTAGGTACCTCTGAGCAAACCGAGATGAAGTGCTCAGAGCTCAGGCTGGGCTGATTGCTCTGCTCTTCAGCTCCCTCCTTGACTTCAACTGCTACCTCCTGCCAGGAACCCACAGGGGGGTGTACCATCACAGCCCAGCGCAGCCAGTCGTAATTTCGCTCCAAGCTCTTTAGAATTTCAGCTGCCTGCTCGTCTGGGGTGTGTGTGTTCCACCGAAGCTCCAAGATCTGCTTCTTGACATCCTCTTCAGCCTGTTCTCTGAAGTAACTAGAACAGAGCCCTCCGGTGGTTTTTATCTTCCTGTACAAGGTGGCCATCCGATCGGACCAGCTCTTCATGAGAAGGGCCTGATCTCTGCCTGTCAAAGAGGCCTCAATAAAAAGACACAGCAGGCCTGTCCCAAGCACAAAATTTACCTGTAATACACAAACAAATGTAGAAGATTTATAAGAATGAATGAAATGAAAATAGTGGTTGTAATTTATTTGTCAACATAGAAATTGATATTATTGTCACACAATTATTTCATTGTATGTCTACAAGCAGAGCTTATGTATTGACATTGAAGAGGTAAAGGGCAATGCAGTACTTGAATAAACAGCCAGGAGTTATCAGCTGTCATTGGTTTGTCCTTGGTCTTTAACCATTGAAATGTACTTTGTGTGTGTGCATAGCAAAGTAATCCAACACCTCGGGAATAACCTTGCCTTTCTAATTATGAGCCTAATTAGAAATCCAATGGCAATCAAAAATAATTGCTCAGCTGTATGTCATGCATTGGCCATTATACAGAACCTGTGGGACTATGTTGGGGAAATATGTGATGAAGAATACTCTTAGCATTACAGGAGGTGTGTGGACAGCAGTGAAGAATATGTGGGAAGAAATTAAGAAATAAGAACAGTAGGAAAATATGAGACCTAGTCCTTCAAAAATACTGATAGACACTTTTAATTGTCTGACTTTTTTCTTTGTCATTTAATGATGGTTTTTATAATTTATTGTTCCAATAAACATTTGAGCAATACTGTTTTGGCTGCCAATGTATTCATTCATTCTGTTCATTTACTTAGACACAGATGTACAATACGCACTGTATAAACACTGACCTTCACACAGAACTCCTTAATTTGCCAGCGTCTAGGCTTGCGGTTTTGAACAAGCTCCTCGAGCAGTGTAGGCTGATCAGTCAGGACAGAGATGCCCATCATACGACTGTACAGTGCTGTCAGCTGCCTCTCCAGTCGATACTCTTGGACATAGCGCAGAAACACTTCTTTTTCCCGCTTTGTAAACTCTGGCTGGGCTCTCACTGATGCTCCTAGCTGATTGTATACCACAGCCAAGTCATCTTCAAGACATTGGACATCCTTGTCAGTCAGCAGACCTGGTCCAAAGGAGCTAAGTTCATGATCAATGTGGTCTAAGTTCTTCTTCACCAGGTCCATGTCATCAGAGGTGGCATTGCCACTCAGATAAGAGCAGATTCCTTCTACTAGCACACGCATGGACTGCATGAAGCCAACAGGTTCCAGAACTTTCCCAAAGAGTACCATGGTTTCAATCAAAAGATGAATAGACCTACAGATAAGCGAGCACAAGATTTAAAAAAAATCGTTTTATGTTTTAATATATAGGGAAGAGGGAGAGACACAGAGGAAGATAGAACAGGTATATGTCTGGGTGCAATGCATGTTAGAGACTCACCAAAGTAGAGAAGTAGTAGGTTTGATGTGACCTTCACTGGGTCCAGAATTTATACTCACACACCAGAACAAATAAGGGGTTGATAACACTTTTCCTTACTTGCCCTTGAAATAACATTTACAGCATGAACAAAAGCCTAGTGGTGTTTGCTGGGAGATTAAATGAACTAACATAGCATGTTCACATGCTTGGCCATTCAATTCTATAAATTATGTGACAGCTTTACTAGAACAAATGCTGGAGTAGCTCATATGGAGCCTGTACGTACTAGTGGGTTACATTAAAACATATGTATGTAACATATATTTTATCAAGTTGCTTCAGACATTCAACTTGTACACTGTAAAACAATGGCTGCCAAACAAAAAGTGCCAAATTAAATGCAAACAACCCAACTGTTTTTTTAAGTATTATGTATTAATTATTATTGTAAGTATTATACATACATATATAAAATGTATGTATAAAGAAAATATAAAATATAAAAAATGTTGTCTGCACTAACATTTTTTCCTTTGTAATTGTAGGATAAATTGAATCAGTTTTATATTCATATGTAAGCTGTAAAAACACACACACACACACACACACACACACACACAATTAGAGTCCAAAATCCTAATGAAAATCCCTGGAAAAAATAATACGTTTACAGAAAGTTTCTACAGCAAAACGTTGTTGTTGTTGTTGTTGCTGTTTTGTTTTTTTTACAGATTTTATCTCAAATATTATGATTATGAACACCTTCAATAAAGTGACAGTGCTTAACGCTCTGCAGCAAAATAACCATCTGTAAAACGCTCTCAGAATAATTCTGGGGAAGCATGAGAGTGAACACAGACACGCAGGCAGCACAGATTCACACTCAGCAACACAGAAAAGCATAACTGGCTCTTACAGTCTACAACAGCTTCTGACAGTCAACCATTACATACAACATACAACTACACCTAAGAGAAGGTAGCCCTTTGGAAATGACAACACATTGACGGTGAGTGTCAGTGACAGGAGGACACGCCTTGTATGCAAATAGTTGGTGCCAGGAGCCAGTGGAAAAGATGAATTTGATGGCAGCACAATTTTTAATGTTACTATTTTAAAATTTTTATTGTAATCATTCAGGAAGAATCTGTAAAATAACGGTGTTTCTCTGCAGAAACTTTAATGAATCAATGTCTTGTTCCACTGAATTAATAGTGTACACATAAATACAAAAAATATATTTTTACATTTTTAGTTGTATTAAAAAAAACGATATATTTATTTATTACCTGTTATTACCTGCATATTACCTGCAATAACATCACAGATCGTTATTGTAATTTTACACACATACACAAAATTAAGAAATTTGTATAATTGGGTTGTTATTTACAGAGAATTTCAGTAATTTTACAAGAGTTTGTATATAATTAAAAAAAGAAAACTACTTTAAAATTTGAGTTTTTTTTTCTCAAAAGATTAGGATTTTTCTTTTTACACACTCATCGGGCACTTTTGTAGAAACACTACTAAAACGTGCTACTAGTTCAGTGTTAGCGGATGCTGCTAACGTCGCTGTGAGGTTCCGGTCTATGCTCACACGCTTGTGTCACACTGATAGTCGATTAGTCACAAACTAGCTCGAAGCTGATTGGCTGAGTTTACACACCGACATTTCCGCAAAACCGCGGAAGCGCCAGATTTGAAAAGTCTCCCCTGACGTCTGAACGGTACGGCGATGGAGATCTTCCCTTAACTCCCTTTTTAATGATGTTGGAGCTTTGTTTTGACATGCATTTATACATTGCGCAGATCTCATAGGTCTAATCATGTTTAACCAACACAGGCCTGGTTTCTAAAATACAGCGGAACCTTTGCTAACGTTGCGTAGCCATTGCTGCTAGTGCTAAATGGTGGTAAACATACACAGCTGGTTAGTGCTAGCTGTGTGACTGTGAGTTCGGCTGATGGGGTTGTTTTACACTGTTATCTGTTGTGTGTTGAAGGCTGCCCTCTTTCTCTTCTGAGTGTTGGCTGCAAATAAATGGCTTCAATGGATACATCAATACGATTCTTCGCAAAGCTGCGGAGTCTGGCTGTGCGCTTAGAGACAGAGAGAGCAAACCTGGAGCACACGGCCAGCCAGAAACTGGACGAGGAGGACGGTACATACACTTAGATTCTGTATTTCACGATTTATTTAAATAATCATTGGTAGGTGGATCCTGACTTGGCTTAATGTGCTTACTGTTACATTCTACAGAGCACGATATGACCCTGACAAGTACTGCCCTCCTTACTGAAAGTCTAAAACTGCAAAGCAAAAAAAAAACAATTCAAATTAATTAAAGTATCTCTCCTCATGTCTGCTGATTATCACTTTCATAAATCTTTGCATGCTTTTTTAATATTGTAGTGTATTAAAACACTAAGCTTACAATATCTTAAGTTTTAAGAAAAGCCTGTTGTGAATGTGAATGCTGTTCCCTGTAGTTATGGCTATCCTTTTTGTCCGGCTGACTGTTTATGAATAGTAATGTGAGAGTTGTTCTAGGATGGTGTTTTAGTATACCGTGCTATGTTTTTTTTTCTTCTAATTATTATTATTATTTATTTATTTATTTTAGAAGACACAGAGAGTGGGGCAGTCCGAGCACTACATGAACTACATTCTGAGGTTAGAGGGTTTAAGGTAAGTAGAAGCTCTCTGATTATCTCACTTTGCACAGGGAGCATCTTGGAATCCTCTGGCTTGATGCTGTCTGAGATGAATGATGCATCTGCTGATTCTTCAGTGACTTACAAGTGTTTCATGTTTGCAGAAACTGGTTCAAGGCCAGGTGGCATCTCAAGATGATGGGTGTGGGGAGCTGAGGAGCTTCATCAAAACTTGCATGGTTCTGAAACAGCGAACCACAGAAGACATTGAAAGAATAAAGAATCATTATGAAAAATATGGGTACAAACCAAGAAAAGCCTTCCAGAAGAATTCAGGTATTTATTTGCAAGAATTCTATCATGAAGTGAGACCCTTTTTTAAAAATTGGTTTATTTTATATTAAGAGGCACATTACACATTACCTCCAAAGGTTACTCTATACAAGTTTTTGTTTATTTATTATTATTATTGCTGAGCTTTGTTAATTAAACCTCCCTTATGGTTTACCTTGTTTTTCTAGAAGTTAATGGTCACTGCGAGGCACAGATCAAACTTATTTTAGAGGAACAACCAGAAAGAGAGCCAGCCGGGGAGGTGTCAGGAGATGGAAATGAGGAGGTGCAAGTTCAGGAATCGGCTGAGGAACCTGAAACGCCTGAGAAGATGCCCCCTCCAGCTGTTGACCAAATGCGCACTCCACAGCTCGCAGATTTTGGCCTGTCTGCACTTCACCTGCAGATGGTTCTTTGCAATGTAGAACAGTCAAGGGAAGTAGCTCCTGTCCCAGCTGTGGCTCTCACACCACCACCATTTATAATGCCCATGGAGCCATCCCAGCCAAAGACACCTAGGTGCTCTCTAATTATGGATGAGGACGCTCCTACCCCTCGATTAGAAGACTTTGGAATTACTGAGCACACAATGTGTTTGAATAATGATTTCACCATGGACTTGTTCCGCAAGAAACCGCCAAGAGGAAGGCCGACTCACAGGTAGACGTATATTATTACTCTAGTATGAAATGTGTGCTGTAGAAGTGTATGTGAATACATGGAAGTCCTTCCAGGAATTTGTGATTGTGGGAATTCACACATCAAACAATTATTACAGTATTTACCACGCATTGCAATTTTCCAATCAGTAGTCCAATCATTGCATTATTTTCACATGAAATGTGTAAACTAGTAAAGGACTTGCATGTGAACGGACTGTGCCCAAAACCACATGCTACTGTACTAAGTGTGAAAAATGTGCTACAAGTTGTGGTGTATCATATGTACATACTATTTACCATGGGGGTGGCAGTAAAAGCACACACCCGGAGCGGTGGCAGCCACCTCACCACCTGAGGAACAATTGGGGGTTAGGTGCCTTGCTCAAGGGCAACTTAGCCAGAAATTTTGAATGATGTTCACTTCGCCACACCCCCTCCCCCTTCTTTAGGCCATGGCTGAGCTTTGTTGGTCCTTTTTGGATGTAGAACTGTTGAATCAAGATCAATGTACAAGAGTTTTAATAGTGTTTTTGAATGTACTTTTACTGTTGCATTGTCTTTGTCAAGATATGTCCTGTATCGTGAATAGACATTGCAACAGTAACGCCACATTTAAAAATTGGCATGAAGAAGTCTTAGTACATTGATCTTGATTCAGCATAATTTGCCATGAAACATTTAAAATACTACTGAAATTAAAATGTCTTCAAGTGTTAAGCTATGCAGCTGCAAAATCAAGCAATGTAGTTAGCAACGCTTACTAAAACGCCCACAAAATCCTGTCCGGTCTGATATGGGAACACTGCACCTCTTAATCATCTATTACAAAATGTGAGTTTTGAGTATAAATTGCATGTTTTGCATTTCTTAAAGCGCAACTGAAGAGACGGCCCAGGGACCTCAGAATCTTCCTACTCCACCATCTTTTATGCCGCATGAGAAGATTTCTAATGGTAATACAAATGGTTACAAACTTTTTCTTTTCTTTTTTTTTTTTGTTTATATAACCTTTTATAATGAATTAAAGCAGGACCTAAGTCCTTATTAAATTTGTTGCCCCTGAGCTAACTGTAGAATCCAGGCTGAAGGCATTTGGTGCATTTGTGTTCCTCCATAGAGCTTTAAATCTATGTGTCAGACATATTTCCTGCTGTTATTATTTGTAGCCAGGTGTGCAGAGCCGTGTAATTTCTACATCATGTAAACATGCTCCACCTGCTTGCTGATGAGCTTTACACAGCTGTGCTGTTCTTCACCCAGAGCACCCCTACCAGAGTCTCCCTCTAGTGGACAAATCTGAACTAAACTGATGTATCTTTTAAATGGAACTGTGTTTAAAAATGTAATGTTACTTATAATTCTGCAGTTATCATCACATTAGTATCTGTTTATTATGTATTTGTTTTTCTACTGTAAATCTAAGTTACTCTCAGGTCTGAGCATGGTTATTCATACAGTACAAAGTTGTCATAGAAATCACCTGCAGCGCTTTGGTTTCTCTTGTTTGCGCAGAGAGCATGGAATCCCCAGAACTGCCTGCATTTTGTTCTCTGGAGCTTAAGATGAATAAACCGTTGCCTTCATCATCTGCTCTACCAAGCAGTCCTAGCTCCCCAACACACACCAGCAATACTGCTTGTACTCCACCACTCCCTACGTTTGAGACGCCTTTCATCAGTAAGCTCATCAGTGCAAGAAAGGTGAGCTAAATGTTTGATATGTATCTTAAACCAGTAGTTGCAAACCCTGCTTCTTTTTTAATCTTTTTTTTCATCCACATTAGCAGCAAACCTTTCTGAACAGTGTGATGATGATTATGATCCCTCCATTGATCCACTGTACATTCCTCAGGAGACCAGACAAAATGAGCAGGATGGTCTTGGAGGATCACTAAATAGCATGCCCAACCCTTTGGAATGCCCAGCTGTCAGAGGTTCGTCATCAGACATGCCACAGATGCCAGTCAGACTTTGTCCGAAAGAGGAGACCACTCCCGAAATGCCAAAACTACAGTCTTTCAGCCTCTCTTTACCTTGTGTAAGTATATCCAATCTTCCTGAAAAACACTTAATTAGAAGCATTAAAGTGTACATTAAAGCCAGTACCAACCCTGTGATTGATTCCATGGAATGTAGATGGGGGGAGGTACCCGGTCAGGCATAACTGAGCCTCAACCCCCCGTGCTACATGCCAATGATGACCACACAGAGGACTGGTGTCTGGCCACCCCACGTGTTCGGATGGACTTCCAAGTAGAGCCACGCACGCCAGAGATGCCTGATATGAGTTCCATCACGCAGGATATCCTTAAAGTAAGATGTGATCTTTATACTCCCTCTGATGCAGTTCTAGAGAGTGCTACAGAGCACACTATCCATTTCTGCTGCAACTGACCATTTCAGTGGAAGACCATCCTTTTACAGCATAAAAGTGTATCATGTTTTCTTCTATACAAACCACACAGTGTTCATTAAGTTGATATATTTTAAGAGCGTAAATTACAAGACAGTTACGCAACAGTCAAGAGGTTGGTCTGTTTTCCAGCTCTGTTTCGGTGAAGCCGAAAGCACATGAATTTCTTTTTAGTAAAGGAGCAGTGTTTGAGGTTCATGGTACACTATATGTCCAAATGTTTGTAGACACTACAAAGGTGGGGTGGTGATAATCATCCAACATCTTGACCTCACTAATGTTCTTTTGCTGAATGCAATCAAATCCTTACAGAAAAGCAGATTACAGTTTAGTAGAAAGCATTTCCTGGACAGTAGAGACAGTTACTCCTACCAAAAAATCTAATTTCAGAAGAAACAATGAACGAGCAGGTGTCCCAATATTATTGTCCACGTACCAAACACTCATTATTACGCTCCACCAGGATAAATACTGTTTTTTGGGGGGGGGTTTCTAGAGCACCTTTAAGTAACTCTTTTACACACAGATTAATAAATTTTTTGTTTTCCTTTTTTCTTGAAGCTTGTGTCTCAGGCAAAAAGCAAACCACACTCCACTTCATCAGTACAGCAGAGCTCAAAAGCTAGTCTGCAAACTTCAGCACTTGGGAAAGAGAACAGGTAAGGGCAGTTGGCCACAGTCATGATGCTGTCTATTAAACCTCTCCTTACTCACCAATTATAAAGCATGCTTTAGACATTTCCTTTGGGTAATGTAAATTGCATGGTGAAGCAAGATTAGCTAATGTCACTCATTCAAATAACCATTAGTTTTTCATTCTTTTAAATAAACTTCTGTTGCATTTCATGACAGAGCCCAGCGCCTTGATCATGTGTCTGAGAGGGAGTTTAATGGACTGGCCTCTTACATGAAACAAATACCTCTGGCCAGCCTGAACCTAGCAATCAATAAAATCAACCAGGTCGTTGAGGAGCGGCGTAGAGGTCAGTGGAAACTCTGCATTCACAGTTCACATTAACAATTAACCAGGGCCTGTTGTGGTCAATCTTTATTGTGATGTTTTTTTTCTAATAGTAGTACAATGCATTAAATATTTAACGCTGCCCTCTGTAACAGATGGTGACCTCAACTCTGAAGCATTTCACATGGAAGATTTGCGGAAGATATTAGAGGTGGGACCTCAGTCTCCAATGTATATCTTGGCTTTTGTTGAGTTGAAAAGGTTAGAAAGTGTGCAAGGCCGAACAGCAACGTTTAGGATCATCACAAAGACATGAAAGCAGGAGGCTTTTTTTTTTTTTTTTTTTAAAGTATGTTGTCTTTTGTTTATGGGTAAATATGTATTGTCCTATTACTTTCATCTGTGTATTACTTTTGCTTGTCTCTGCCTTATAAGTAAAACAAACATTAATTTGAGAATAAAATACTTGATGTAGAAAGTGTACAACTTACTAGCACATATAGACCAACAAGGCTATTACACATCTACATATTGTGACCATATAATCTAACAGAACATGGCACCCAGCCCCCTTTTCTTTGGAGACAGCTCTCCAGATGCAACCAGAATCAATAATAACCAAGAAAGGTATACGACTTTTAATGGTGGAAAGGAATTTGAGCTGGGCTTTGGAGAAAAATGGCTTTAAGAATACTTTATGAATCAGACATGGGGCAGTCTTCTGCAAGCTGGTCTTGTCAGAGGTAGGTTCAAACTTGCACTCTCCCAAACTAGTGAATGGAAACGAAACTAAAATAGGGGATAAAACAGATTTAACACACTAATGCACTAAATCTGGAAACAGGACTTGTGATTTTCATAAATAAAGTCCCTGCCCAGGTACTCATTTTGTTAGCATAATAAATGACAACAATCAGCAGGTCTCAATTGAGTTCACTTCTATAATTTTTATCTTAAAAAAAGCAGTTTCATTTTCAAACAATGTTATGTATTGATTGGTGCCTGCTACTGAATTTAGAAGTAAAGCTTTTTCACATCTAGCAATTACTATGCATGTAGACAGCATGTGACAACGCACGCAAGACTTCTACACTACCAATTGCTACTAGAAGGCAATTGCTTTTAATACATCCACCGCTGAAGTCACTAGTGATTGTTTTTCTAATCGAATCCTTCAAATGCTTCCAAAACTCTGATGAATTTAAAGCAGAAGACTTAAATCTCCCTATAAAAACTAAACTAAAGCACAAGAATTTAAAGTGTTTTGTAACGTGTCTAAAGCAGTGGCAAAATAAGCAGCGTCAAAGAGCTTGGTATAAAGAACTTGGAATTGTGCCTTTTCTAGACAGTCCAAACAGACAACATTTACTAGGGAAAACATTTATTCACCAGTAAGGTACACTGTGGTAATGGTTAGTCTTAAAAACTCAAAGCCAACAAATCTGATATAAAAATGCTGTAAAGTGAGACAAAAGGAAAAATCACGTAGATGAGATCATTCAGGCATCCGGTTTTAGCGTGGAAAAGATCAGTAGGGTCTCATACGGCCTGGCATAGGAGGAGCCCGGTTGGGAGGAGTAATGGCAATGTCGAGGTAGTCTCCTATCTGAAAGCGCTGAGACTGCAGTGTCATGGAGTCATCTGCACCCTTGCGACCTGATACCGTGTTACCGATGTCTTTGACTCTATAAAAAACAAAAAAAAAAGCAAAGCAAAAATCAGGGAACAATCGAGGTTCTGCCAATATTTCTTGAATCCATACGCTACAAATCAAGAAAAGTAGACAGGAAAAGAAGATTAAATTATTAATTCAAGGGAGAGTTCACCCAAAACCACATCTGATCCCTGTTTGATAGGCTTTGGATGTTTTCTTGGTGAACCAACAGTTAGTCAATGCATACCGTTTCATTTTGGTGGTCAATGATCATAGTAATATGAAAAGAATTAAGAGAATCTGCAGTGAACTTCGTAGCCCAGGATTACCTGGGGCTCAACTGAAACTGGGACTTGTACCTTCTGTTTCCTTAGTTCTCATGAACTGGAGCAATGCAGGGAACAGCTGTACTATTTGGAGCTATGGGTGTTTTTGCATAATATTAAATTATTTAATTAACTTTCCTCAGTCTGTCAAGCTTGTGGCAGAATTTCTAGTACACTCTGCTATTTTGTTGATCTAGCTTCCTTAATTAGCACACCAAGGTTTCAATTAATAGGTACCAAATGTCCAAATAACCAAGAACTTACAGTGGCAACAGCAGATAAATACATGTGTGATTTTAGTGTGAAAAGGCAGTTAAAACAACTACACACTTTAAACTCCAGGAATGCAATTAATCAAGAGGACAAGGTCACCAATTACTAGAAACATGTGTGTTTGTGTATGCACACTGTTATAAATGATTCTGCCCTTGCAGTTTTAAGGGAAGGAGAGTTGGGGAGATGTAGTTGTACTACTTTTAATATATTAACTCAGGTGCCTATGAAAATAACTAAATACATACTTAGAAAAGCTCAGATGTGTAATAAGGTGAATTCCCCCTTTAGCACACATCTATTGGACAGAGTAAACAACTGCTCTACACTACCTGTAGCCTTGTCGTTTAGGATCTGGATACACGATGGCAAAGCCGAAGTGTGTGCCTTTCTTTCGAGCCTCAGGATAAACCTCCTTCACTAGGCTGGTCAGCTCTTTCAGTGTGGCGTCCATCCTGTTCAACAGACAAAGACATCAGACGCGCTTGAAACTCGGAGGAGTTGATGGTTGGGTGGTAAGACTTGGTTCGAGTACAGATTGATAAACACCTGCATTCACTTACCAAGTGTAAATCTGCAGTTCGCTTGATGGTACATTTCCCCGGGCAAACTCGTCCATTCTGTGATGTCTCCCATTATTTGTGGTGAAAACTCTAAGCAGCAGCGGACACGTCTGTACAGAACACACACACACACACACACACACACACACACACACACACACACACAGTCAATGCCAGCTAACTGGTTGTGCAGCTGACCATAGTCGTTAGCAACGTTAGCATGTCGATTTCACCGCGTGTACAGAGCACATATCTGCACAATTTCTGCTGCAAAATTTCGATAAAGCTTTAGAAATAATGACAGATGGAATAATTTCACTCAGAAGCGTTAAATATTAATCTAGTAGTCAACTGGTTGTTTCTTTCAGTCAGCAAAATCATGGTAGCTAGCGCTAGCTTCGCAAGCAAACTAGGGCTAGCTAGCTAAATAAACGAGCGGCGTTAACTAGCAGCTAGTGCGAGCAAGCTAATAGCTAGATACCTTTTCTCGATCAACTGGCTTCTCTGGCTCTTTCTTGATTTCCTCCTGGGTAACCCTCGATTCCACGGCCATCGCGATCCTTTTTATCGGATCAGAAACGCGGATTTAGTCTCTACAAAACTCCGCTGTTCCCGATTTAAAGATGCCTCCCCACCAGGCGCTTTAGGATGACGTCCCCAGTAGCGCTCGAGAACCTCGGCCAATCACAGCGCTCGCACAGAGCCCTGCGGATGACGTAGTCTGGAGTCGTCTGTGCATTTGTATGGCAGTTTCCCCCACCGCCATTTTGGGAGTCAGAATATTAGTAGTGGCTGTGCAAGGCTGGAGACGTGCCTAACTGCTGGTGCCCTTTAATATGGTTCACACGTGCGTGGTGTCCGGCTGTCGGAACAGGAGGACCCCCGGCACCGCGTTATCCTTCTACAGGTTCCCGAGAGACCCTGAGAGGAAGCAGCGGTGGATCGCTGCTGTGAATCGTGAGGGCTGGGTGCCAAACGAGGGCAGCAGACTCTGCAGCACTCACTTCATATCAGGTAGCGGTTCGTTATATCCAGAAAGTTGTATAAAATCTGTATATTATCCCCTATTGTAAGGGACGACAACTAACAGGCTATGTGGTTTTGTGTTTTCTAGCATTGATACTCCCCCCAACTGTGGTCCTTTAACTGTGATCATCTCCTTGTCCATGTCACAGGTAGACAAGTAAAGAACCCACGGTCTCCAGACTATGTTCCCTCTGTTTTCACCTCAGCTCCCCTGTCCCCAAATATAAAAGAAGCCAGCACCTTTGAACCCTATGACAAACAAGAGGCACAAGTGGAGGCTGCCAATGCCTTGCTTTTCCTGCAAGGGCAGGGACGTCTGAAGGAGGACCACAGCCATAACCACTGTCATGGGGATCCTGAAAGTGCAGCTTCTTCACTAAATAGTTATGATGAAGAGGAAGAGGAGGAGGAGGAGGAGGATGACGATGACGACAATGAAAGGGAAGAAGAAAGTGTATCAGAAAGTGAGGACCAGATCAAGGAAGAAATACAGCTCAGAAACCTCTGTACACAGTCAGTCAACTATGAGGCCAGTCTCAATGCCCTAAAGAAGGAGAACATGGAACTGAGAGAATCCTTAGAGAAGATGTCCCTCACTGAAGCCTCGTTCCGGAGCGATCCCGAAAAAGTTCAGTTCTACACAGGATTGCCGAACTATTTTGTGTTTGAGACTGTAATGTGGCTGCTTGTGCCACATATGAAGGGGGACAAAAATGCAAAGCTGTCAAAGTTCCAGCAGTTACTTCTCACATTAATGAGACTTAGGCTTGATCTTAGGAATCAGGACTTAGCCTATCGTTTTGGAGTTAAAGTTGCAACAGTAACCAGAACTGTTCATCGGATCATCAACATAATGTTTACCACTCTGGTACCCACGGCTGTGTATTGGCCATCAAGGTTGGAGCTCCGGAAAAACCTTCCCGCAGCTGTGAAGTGCTCGCATCCAGATTGTGCCGTGATTATAGACTGCTTCACGGTGTCCCTCGAAAAAGCTGTCAGTGTAGACGTAAACCCTCGAGGCGCCACATCAACAGCGAACACGGTTGCTCAGTCACCCCACCAGGCTTTTGTCAGTGAGCTCAAATACGTGATTGGTGTTGCCCCCCAGGGTGTAGTTATGTTTGTTTCCAGGGGGTCACCTGGCAATGTCAGTGATAAAACTATAGTACAGAGTTGTGGTCTCCTTTGTAAGCTCCTGCCTGGGGACGTCGTACTGGCTGAGCGAGATTTTGACATTAGGGACTTGGTCGGGGCCTGTAGAGCTGAGCTCAAAATCACTAATAGTGATCATAGTGACCAGAACACAAGAGAACGGGCTTCAGTAGTCACTGCAGAAAGCTTGAATGTGTATAAGCATGTGGGGAGGGTCATACAAATGGTCAAGAAAAGATATTCTATGCTGACCGGACCAGTAGAGAGCCCTTTTACAGTTATAGACCGCAGCTCAGACGTGACCACTTTTGACAAGATAGTACAGGTTGCCTGTGCCTTAAACAACCTGTGTATATCTGCTGTCCCACTGGAGTAGATTACCTCTCTT